>NC_084636.1:31615155-31732655 GCF_033978795.1 Nerophis ophidion | reverse complement strand
AAACGTCAATAATAATATATAATAAAGTATAGTATCAAATGACATGATATAATGTTACATTATATCCTATTAAATGTATTGTATTCTGTGATTTTTTTGTATTGGTATAAATATAAATTTTAAAATAAACATACATTAATATATTGTACAATTTTGTATTAAATTACAAAATATATTGTATACTATGATATTGGTTAAAATATAACTATGAAATAAAAAGTAAATATTAAAATATAGAATATTGTATTAAATTACATGATATCATGTTACATTATATCATATTAAATAATTGTATTATGTGATTTTTTTTGGATTAGTAAAAATATAAATATAAAATAAAGTAAATATTAACCTATTGTACAATATTGTAATAAATTACAAAAATGTATTGTATTCTATTATTTTTAATTGGTTAAAATATAAATATAGAATAAAGTAAATATTAAAATATGCAATCTTGTATTAAATGACATATGTTACATTATATCATATTACATTAAATGTATTAGCTGTGATATTTAATTGGTAAAAAAATGATTATAAAGTAAATAATATATTTACTTTAATAATATATTGTTTAATATTGTATTAACTTACATAATGTTGCATTATATCATATTATATTAAATGTATTTTATTCTGTGATTTTTAATTGGTAACACTATAAGATTAATCCTCAATATTATATAATAAAATACAGTATTAAATGACATGATATAATATTACATTATATCCTATTAAATGTATTGTATTCTGTGATTTATTTTATTGGTAAAAATAAAGCTATAAAATAAACACGTTAATGTACAATATTGTATTAAATTACAAAATGTATTGTATTCTAGGATATTGGTTAAAATAAAACTATAAAATAAAAAGTAAATATTAAAATATACAATATTGTATTAAATTACATGATATCATGTTACATGATATCATATTAAATGTATTGTTATGTGATTTTTTTTTTTGATTGGTAAAAATATAAATAGGAAATAAAAAGTAAATAATATATTGTACAATAAATTACAAAATGTATTGTATGATTTTTAATTGATTAAAATATAAATATAAAATAAAAAGTAAATATTAAAATATGCAATATTGTATTAAATTACATATGTTACATTATATCATATTATATTAAATGTATTGTCTGTGATTTTTAATTTGTAAAAACATAAAATATAAATTATAAGGTAAATAATATATTCAATAATATAATGTACAATATTTTACCAAATTACATGATATAATGTTACATTATATCATATTATATTAAATGTATTGTATTCTGTGATTTTGAATTGGTAAAAATATAAAAATAAAAAGTAAATTTTAATATATTGTACAATAGTTTATTAAATTACATATGTTACATTATATCATATTATATTAAATGTATTGTATTCTGTTATTTGTAATTAAGAACTTTTTAATTACCAATTATACTAATTTGTTTAAAAAAACATTTTTTATTGTATTTAAGACAAGTTGTATTCTTTTCCCCATATAATAATGAATTAAATAATAGGAAAATATATTTATTATCGATTATATTATAGTATATTAAAATGTTTTGTATTATCTTAGTGGATACTAGCATTTTTCTATTTTCATAGACGTCCCACTGGGTGTGAGTTTTCCTTGCCCTTATGTGGGCCTACCGAGGATGTCGTGGTGGTTTGTGCAGCCCTTTGAGACACTAGTGATTTAGGGCTATATAAGTAAACATTGATTGATTGATTGATTAAGTAAATAGCATGTTTACAGAACAAGTCATGTGCTTTAGAAAAGTATTGTGTGAGCTTTGCTTTGTGTGAAAATGTGGTCCAGCAGAAGACCCTGTGGCGTCCTCGCCTGACGCAGGAGACCTGTCGCCCGAGGGTCCTCTCCCTCCACTCATCCTTCTGCAGCAGCTTCTGTCCGCTGCCACGCAGCCCTCGCCCATCAAAGCCGTGTTTGACAGACGGGAGATGGAGGTGAGTCACCACGAGTTCACTAAACCCTTGCTGCTGCTGACCCCCGCGTTCCCTCGACTGCACGTAGGCGGCGGCCCTGGCTGTGTGTCAGTACCTGGCGGTGGAGTCGGCCCACCCGTCCTCTCCACTGTTCGAGGAGAGCAGCTCCAGCGAGGCCACCACGCCGGTCACCGTGCAGCACGTCAGGCCGCCCAAGCAGAAGAAGCACAAGACATCCGCCGTGCCGCCGCTCCCCATCGTGCTGCAGCTGATGGAGATGGGCTTCCCCAGGAAGAACATCGAGTTCGCCCTGAAGTCACTGTCGGGGACCACGGGCAGCGCATCTGCGGTCCCAGGTAGTCAACTTATTCTTCAATTGGATAGGAAATGACTTGATTCTATTATACCATATCTTCTGGACCAGGGGTGCCCATTACGTCGATCGCGAGCTACCAGTCGACCGCGGGGGGTGTGTCAGTCGATCTCCAGCCAGGCTTTTGAAAAAAATAGACCTAAAAATTAGTGATCATCAATCTTCACCAAGACGTCACTTAAATGACATTCACGGTACCGGAGGGTCTTGTGAGATGACGCTGGCTGCTGCAAGATCATTATTATGAAAATATGACCGAGAGGAAGGCGAGAAACACTTTTTATTTCAACAGACTCTCGCGCCGTACCTTCCGTCAAAACTCTAAAGGCCGACTGCACATTTCCTATCTTCACAATAAAAGCCCTGCTTCATGCTGCCTGCGCTAACTAAATACAGAGTCTCGGAAAACTGGCGTGCACAAGCGATCCCTCAGAAAGCTGGCGTGCACATCACTTGTGCACGCCAGCTTTCTGAGACTCTTATTTTGTTAGCGCAGGCAGCATGAAGCAGGGCTTTTATTGTGAAGATAGGAAATGTGCGGTAGTCGGCCTTTAGAGTTTTGACGGAAGGGACGGCGCGAAAGTCTGTTGAAATAAAAAGTGTTTCTCGCCTTCCTCTCTGTCATTTTTTCATAATAATGAACTGGCAGCAGCCAGCGTCATCTCACAAGACCCTCGGGTGCCGTGAATGTCAATCAAGCAAGCTACGGAATTTGCCGCCAATGTTTTTCTTGTAAAGTGTATGGAAGCTGGATGAATTAGATGCCAAAAACCAACCACTTTCATGTGGTATTGTACAGAAAGGACAACTTTTTTTCTCCTCCATTTGAAAATGTGGGCGTTATCATCATTACTGTCTGATTCCAATCAATGCAAGTCATCAGAATCAGGTAATACACCAACGTATATTCTTGTCTTTGTGAAAGAAAGACATCTATATGTGTTACACATGCTTGTATTATCATTAAACACATTTAACTTGTTTACAAAAATGTCTCTTTCATAAATAAATAAATATAAATGATATATATAAATGAGGTAGATCCCCTCGAGTTGGTCAATTGAAAAGTAGCTCGCCTGCAGAAAAAGTTTGGGCACCCCTGTTCTGGTCTATGGAGCACACCTGTATATAAGTCGCATCCACTAAATTTAAATATATATATATATATATATATATGTATAGTTTAGTATAGTTATTTGAATGACTCTTACCATAATATGTTATGTTAACATACCAGGCACCTTCTCAGTTGGTTATTTATTCGTCACTATTCTTCATTTATTTTAAATTGCCTTTCAAATGTCTATTCTTGGTGTTGGGTTTTATTAAATACATTTTCCCCCAAAAATGCGACTTATACTACAGTGCAACGCATATATGTTTTTTCCCCTTCTTTATTATGCATTTTCGGCAGGTGCGACTTATTCCCCGGAGTGACTTATACTCCAAAAATACGGTAGATATCTTCACGTTCACCACTGAAGGGGTCGCCCGGCACACGGCACTCCTTCTCCTCCCAAGAGTCCGTTGTGTGTCCAGCAACAACCGCTCCGTCACGACAAGCATGTTCCCCCAAAGCCAAGATCTTGTCAATTTCATTGAGGCCAGTTAAATAGTTCCAATGTTTAGATTTGGAGAGCAGTGCAAAAAAAGGCAACAAAATAGTTAAGACAAGACACAGAAGGGAGAGGAAAGGGGAGCGTCCGCCCTCGATGAGTGCCAGTGAGAACTATAACGGATTCTTCATTTAACACTATTGTAAGTTTTACAATATACAAACCTCGTTTCCATATGAGTTGGGAAATTGTGTTAGATGTAAATATAAACGTAATACAATGATTTGCACATCCTTTTCAACCCTATTCAATTGAATGCACTACAAATACAAGATATTTGATGTTCAAACTCATAAACTTTTTTTTTTTTTGCAAATAATAATTAACTTAGAATTTCATGGCTGCAACACGTGCCAAAGTAGTTGGGAAAGGGCATGTTCACCGCTGTGTTACATCACCTTTTCTTTTAACAACACTCAATAAACGTTTGGGAACTGAGGAAATTAATTGTTGAAGCTTTGAAAGTGGAATTCTTTACCATTCTTGCTTGATTTACAGCTTAAGTTGTTCAACAGTCCTTGTTGTCGTATTTTACGCTTCATGATGCGCCACACATTTTCGATGGGAGACATGGCTGGACTGCGGGTGGGCCAGAAAAGTACCCGCACTCTTTTACTACGAAGCCACGCTGTTGTAACACGTGGCTTGGCACTGTTTTGGTGAAATAAGCAGGGGCGTCCATTACGTTGCTTGGATGACAACATATGTTGCTCCAAAACCTGTAAGGACCATTCAGCATGAATAAATAGTGCCTTCACAGCTGTGTAAGTTACCCATGCCTTGGGCACTAATACACCCTCATACCATCACAGATGCTGGCTTTTGAACTTTGAACCTATAACAATCCGAAGGGTTATTTTCCTCTTTGTCCCAGAGGACACAACGTCCACAGTTTCCAAATATAATTTGAAATGTGGACTCGTCAGACCATAGAACACTTTTCCACTTTTCATCAGTCCATCTTAGATGAGCTCGGGCCCAGCGAAGCCAGGGGCGTTCCTGGGTGTTGTTGATAAATGGCTTTCGCTTTGCATAGTAAAGTTTTAACTTGCATTTTCAGATGTAGCGACCAACTGTAGTTACTGACAGTGGTTTTATGAAGTGTTCCTGAGCCCATGTGGTGATATCCTTTACGCACTGATGTCGGTTTTTGATGCAGTACCGCCTGAGGGCTCAAAGGTCCGTAATATAATCGCTTTCGTGCAGTGATTTCTCCAGATTCTCTGAACCTTTTGATGATTTTACGGACCGTAGATGGTAAAATCCCTAAATTTCTTGGAATAGCTTGTTGATAAAATGTTGTTCTAAAACTGTTCGACAATTTGCTTCCAAATTGGTGACCCTCGCCTCATCCTTGTTCTGCTTTTATACCCAATCATGGCACCCACCTGTTCCCAATTAGCCTGCACACCTGTTGGATGTTCGAAATAAGTGTTTGATGAGCAATTCCTCAACTTTATCTGTATTTATTGCCACCTTTCCCAACTTCTTTGTCACGTGTAGCTGGCATCAAATTCTAATGTTAATGATTATTTGCAACAAAAAAAAAATGTTTATCAGTTTGAACATCAAATATGTTGTCTTTGTAGCATATTCAACTGAATATGGGTTGAAAATGATTTGCAAAACATTGTATTCCGTTTATATTTACATCTAACACAATTTCCCAACTCATGTGGAAACGGGGTTTGTAACTAAAACAATTCTTACTAAAGCGTCCCATCTTTGCCGTCTGTAGGAGTGTTTTCATGCCTATTTGTACATGCAATCGTAATGTAATCAAGATAGCGTCCTTAGCATTAGCTAATATGCTAATATATGGCGCAGCTTATATTCTGGTGCGGCCTAAAGTGCGTAAAATAGATAATTAAATGCAAGAAAGTGTTTGTAGAGCAAGGTAGGACCTCCTCCTCCTCCTTCTTAACCAGAGCAATTGTCTGTCCGCAGGTGTGGAGGCTCTGGTGTGCTGGCTGCTGGACCATCCCGATGTTCACACCTCAGAGGCGTCAGACGCCGACACCGTGTCGGACGAATACTCTGACGAGGAAGTGCTGGAGGAAGTTGAAGAGGTTGAGCCGACGTTCTCTGTGGTACGCCATCTTGACTTCTGCCACCCCGTGTACTCGCACGAGACAAAGGCGCCGTTTTGTTCCTCGTCCCCTAAAGAAAATTAGTAGGAGCTGCAAAACAGAACACAGTTACTCTTACATGTGAAGTGTTAATACTGTAAGTAATGTACTTATTACTTATAATTGCATCTTAGTTGTAGTTTTCAGCGACACATTTGGAGGTGTTGAAATCGCCACGTAAAATGGCTAATGCATGTCAATAATAAAGCCAATGTATGTTAGCATCACGCTAGCGCATTTTTGGAAATGTGAAGCTTCCCACTGCGTGGCGCAGTGGGAGAGTGGCCGTGCGCAACCCGAGGGTCCCTGGTTCAAATCCCACCTAGTACCAACCTCGTCACGTCCGTTGTGTCCCGAGCAAGACACTTCACCCTTGCTCCTGATGGGTGCTGGTTGGCGCCTTGCATGGCAGCTCCCTCCATCAGTGTGTGAATGTGTGTGTGAATGGGTAAATGTGGAAGTAGTGTCAAAGCGCTTTGAGTACCTTGAAGGTAGAAAAGCACTATACAAGTAGAACCCATTTATCATTTATTTATTTACTTTACTTACGCTGGAGCAGTTTTTGGAGTCAATTTCTTTTCTGGCATTGAAAATTGCAACATTACCTAGAGGTTGTTTGGCAGTGTCCGCTCTCAGTGCTGCAGGAGTGATGTCCAGCGCAACCCAGGTACCGTAAAACTGCACCGTTGGATTTTACGTGGTTCGGTCGGTGCCCAGAAAGTACCGGATTCAGTACCAATCCTTAGTATTAAGTACAATACCTACAGTATTAACACTTTGTAGTACTCAACAAAAGACACAACTGGCTAAAGTAACCGAATGGCAAAGACGACTTCCTGATGTCTCTACACTATTAAGTACAATACTTACAGTATAAACACTTTGTAGTACTCAAGAAAAGACATAACTTTCAAATGGAACTTAATGGCAAACACACCTTCCTGATGTCTCTACACTATTAAGTACAATACCTACAGTATAAACTCTTTGTAGTACTCAACAAAAGATAGGACTGGCAAAAGTAACCGAATGGCAAAGACGACTTCCTGATGTCTACACTATTAATTAAGTACAATACTTACAGTATAAACACTTTGTAGTACTCAACAAAAGATAGGACTGGCAAAAGTAACCGAATGGCAAAGACGACTTCCTGATGTCTACACTATTAATTAAGTACAATACTTACAGTATAAACACTTTGTAGTACTCAACAAAAGATAGGACTGGCAAAAGTAACCGAATGGCAAAGACGACTTCCTGATGTCTACACTATTAATTAAGTACAATACTTACAGTATAAACACTTTGTAGTACTCAAGAAAAGACATAACTTTCAAATGGAACTTAATGGCAAACACTCCTTCCTGATGTCTCTACACTATTAAGTACAATACCTACAGTATAAACTCTTTGTAGTACTCAACAAAAGACACAACTGGCAAAAGTAACCGAATGGCAAAGACGACTTCCTGATGTCTCTACACTATTAAGTACAATACTTACAGTATAAACACTTTGTAGTACTCAAGAAAAGACATAACTTTCAAATGGAACTTAATGGCAAACACACCTTCCTGATGTCTCTACACTATTAAGTACAATACCTACAGTATAAACACTTTGTAGTACTCAACGAAAGATAGGACTGGGAAATGGAACTTAATGACAAAGAATAATTTCTGATGTCTCTATACTATTAAGTAAAAAACCTACAGTATAAACTCTTTGTAGTACTCAACAAAAGATAGGACTGGGAAATGGAACTTAATAACAAAGAATAATTTCTGATGTCTCTATACTATTAAGTAAAAAACCTACAGTATAAACACTTTGTAGTACTCAACAAAAGACACAAGTTGCAAATTTAACTTAATGGCAAAGACTACTTCCTGATGTCTCTACACTATTAAGTACAATAACTACAGTACAAACACATTGTAGTACTTGACTCAAGACAACTGGAAAATTGAACTTAATGGCAAAGACTAAATCCTGATGTCTCTACACTATTAAGTACAATTCTTACTGTATAAACACATTGTAGTACCCAATCAAAGACACAAATGGCAAATTTGACTTAATGGTAAAAACTACTTCCTGATGTTTATACACTATTAAGTATAATAAATGCAGTACAAATACTTTGTAGTACTCAACAAAAGACACAACTGACGAATTGAATTTAATGGCAAAGACTACTTCTTGATGTCTCTACACTATTAAGTACAATACCTACAGTACAAACACTTTGTAGTACTCAACAAAAGACACAAGTGGCAAATTTAACTTAATGGCAAAGACTACTTCCTGATGTCTCTACACTATTAAGTACAATAACTATGTGAAGCGCTTTGAGTCACTAGAGAAAAGCGCTATATAAAATATAATTCACAATTCACAATCAAAGACACAAATGGCAAATTTGACTTAATGGTAAAAACTACTTCCTGATGTTTATACACTATGAAGTACAATAAATGCAGTACAAATACTTTGTAGTACTCAACAAAAGACACAACTGACAAATTGAACTTAATGGCAAAGACTACTTCCTGATGTCTCTACACTATTAAGTACAATACTTACAGTACAAACACTTTGTAGTACTCACTAGAAGACACGACTGGCAAATGGAACTTAATGGCACAGACTACTTCCTGAGGTCTCTTCACCTTCTAACGTGCTAGAAGAGCATCTGCATGCCAAGTCTAATATATAATACTTGCAAATGAGATGAAAAAGTCTAAGAAAAGAAGATACGACAACTGGACAGCACAGTTATCATTATGTTAAATAAAAAAATATATATTTTTATAAAACTAATTGACATTTATTACAACATGAACACACACAAAAGTACAGAAAATTGGTGCCCTTTAATACCGGTCCCCAGGTTCTGGGAGTTGGTACCATATTGGTTCAAATGTTAAAGGCACCCATCTATATGTGGGACTAGAAAGGAGTACTGAGTCCGCCGGTTTTACTTGTCACCGATTCATGTAAAATCCAACGGTGCCATCTTACGGTACTTTAGTTGCGCCTGACACTTCGCACTTTGGCACTTGGCGATCACTCCAGCAGCACTGAGAGCTGACTCTGCCCAACTACCTCTAGGTAAAGTTGCCATTTTCAACGCCAGCAAAGAAATTGACTCAATCTAAGTAAAGTAAGGCTACACTTTTCCCAAAAAGTGCTAGCTTGATGCTAATATACATTGACTTTGCTATTGACATGCTATTGATTAGCATTAGCGATTTTACATGGTGATTTCAACGCCTCCAAATGTGTCAAAGAAAACTGAAACTAAGATGCACGGTACGGCGTGGCGCAGTGGGAGAGTGGCCGTGCGCAACCCGAGGGTCCCTGGTTCAAATCCCACCTAGTACCAACCTCGTCACGTCCGTTGTGTCCTGAGCAAGACACTTCACCCTTGCTCCTGATGGGTGCTAGTGGGCGCCTTGCATGGCAGCTCCCTCCATCAGTGTGTGAATGTGTGTGTGAATGGGTAAATGTGGATGTAATGTCAAAGCGCTTTGAGTACCTTGAAGGTAGAAAAGCGCTATACAAGTACAACCCATTTATTTATTTATTTACAAGCAGCTGGGGTCCAATAAGTACAATACTTACAGTATTAACACTTTTTAGGGTGCAAAAAAACCCACACACCATAAACTACTGCCATCTAACGTCTTGGACTTGCAGCTACAGCTTAATGTCATACTTGCAAATGATTATATGCTGTCAACAAAACAATATGTAACAACTGGAGAGCAGTTATCATAATCGGCCCATTCAAAAAATTAGGTTTTATAATAAAAAAACAATTAATATTTATTACCACACTCAAAAATACAGAAAATTGGTACCATTTAGTACCAGTGTAAATTTCCAGGCTACTGGAATTGGTACCGTATCAGTTCAAATGTGAAAGATTCTTATCCCTTTGTAGGAATTAACAGAAGACATTGAACTTAATGGCAAAGACTACTTCCTTACTACAACAACACACCTTGGAAAAAACTGAAACAAATACTTGCAAATGATCTTCAGAAGTTGCTATCAACTCACTCTTAAATGTTACGTAAAAACATTTCAATATTAAATGATGTCTTATGTGTATGTTACGTGTATGTTTACGTGTAAGTGTATGTTTACGTCTATGGTTACGTATGTTTACGTAACCATACACTAACGTTCAAAAGTTTGGGGTCACCCAAACATTTTTGTGTTTTCCATGAAAAGTCACACTTATTCACCAGCATACATTTTTAAATGAATAGAAAATAGAGTCAAGACATGACAAGGTTAGAAATAATGATTTCTAACCTTGACATCATGGGCTTGTATCGCACATGATATCACACACAAACATGCTGCAGGACTGCTTGTATCGCACATGACATCAAACACAAGCAAACACTGCAGGATAGCTTTTATCACACATTATATCATAAACAAGTAAAACAGGCCACATAACTGCCTGTATCGCACATGATATCACACACCAGTAAACATGCTGCATGGTTGCTTGTACCTCACATGATTTTACACACAAGTAAATATGTTGCAAGACTGCTTGTATCGCACATGATATCACACACCAGTAAACATGCTGCAGGGTTGCTTGTACCTCACATGATTTTACACACAAGTAAATATGCTGCAAGACTGCTTGTATCGCACATGATATCACACACAAGTAAAAAGTCTGCAGGATTGCTTGTATCGCACGTGATATCACACACAAGTAAACACTCTGGAGGACTGCTTGTATCGCACGTGATATCACACAGGAGTAAAAAGTCTGTAGGATTGCTTGTATCGCACGTGATATCACACAGGAGTAAAAAGTCTGTAGGACTGCTTGTATCGCACGTGATATCACACAGGAGTAAAAAGTCTGTAGGATTGCTTGTATCGCACATGATGTCACACACAAGTAAACATGCTGCAGGACTGCTTGTATCGCACATGACATCACACATAAGTAAGCAGGACTGCTTGTATCGCACATGATATCACACACAAACATGCTGCAGGACTGCTTGTATCGCACATGACATCAAACACAAGCAAACACTGCAGGATAGCTTTTATCACACATCATATCATAAACAAGTAAACCAGGCCACATGACTGCCTGTATCGCACATGATATCACACACCAGTTAGCATGCTGCAGGGTTGCTTGTACCTCACATGATTTTACACACAAGTAAATATGCTGCAAGACTGCTTGTATCGCACATGATATCACACACAAGTAAAAAGTCTGCAGGATTGCTTGTATCGCACGTGATATCACACACAAGTAAACACTCTGGAAGACTGCTTGTATCGCACGTGATATCACACAGGAGTAAAAAGTCTGTAGGATTGCTTGTATCGCACATGATGTCACACACAAGTAAACATGCTGCAGGACTGCTTGTATCGCACATGATATCACACATAAGTAAGCAGGACTGCTTGTATTGCACATGATATCACACACAAGTAAATATGTTGCAGAACTACCTGTATTACACATGATACCACACACAAGTAAACACGCTGCAGGACTGCCTGTATCACACATGATTTCACACAAGTGAAGAGGCTACAGGACTGCTTGTATCGCACATGATATCACACACAAGTAAACACTGCAGGATAGCTTTTATCACACATATCATAAACAAGTAAAACAGGCCACATGACTGCTTGTATCGCACATGACATCAAACACAAGCAAACACTGCAGGATAGCTTTTATCACACATTATATCATAAACAAGTAAAACAGGCCACATGACTGCCTGTATCGCACATGATATCACACACCATTAAACATGCTGGAGGGTTGCTTGTACCTCACATGATTTTACACACAAGTAAATATGCTGCAAGACTGCTTGTATCGCACATGATATCACACACAAGTAAAAAGTCTGCAGGATTGCTTGTATCGCACGTGATATCACACACAAGTAAACACTCTGGAGGACTGCTTGTATCGCACGTGATATCACACACAAGTAAACACTCTGGAGGACTGCTTGTATCGCACGTGATATCACACAGGAGTAAAAAGTCTGTAGGATTGCTTGTATCGCACATGATGTCACACACAAGTAAACATGCTGCAGGACTGCTTGTATCGCACATGACATCACACATAAGTAAGCAGGACTGCTTGTATCGCACATGATATCACACACAAACATGCTGCAGGACTGCCTGTATCGCACATGACATCAAACACAAGCAAACACTGCAGGATAGCTTTTATCACACATTCTATCATAAACAAGTAAAACAGGCCACGTGACTGCCTGTATCGCACATGATATCACACACCAGTCAACATGCTGCAGGGTTGCTTGTACCTCACATGATTTTACACACAAGTAAATATGCTGCAAGACTGCTTGTATCGCACATGATATCACACACAAGTAAAAAGTCTGCAGGATTGCTTGTATCACACGTGATATCACACACAAGTAAACACTCTGGAGGACTGCTTGTATCGCACGTGATATCACACAGGAGTAAAAAGTCTGTAGGATTGCTTGTATCGCACGTGATATCACACACAAGTAAACACTCTGGTGGACTGCTTGCATCGCACGTGATATCACACAGGAGTAAAAAGTCTGTAGGATTGCTTGTATCGCACATGATGTCACACACAAGTAAACATGCTGCAGGACTGCTTGTATCGCACATGACATCACACATAAGTAAGCAGGACTGCTTGTATCGCACATGATATCACACACAAACATGCTGCAGGACTGCTTGTATCGCACATGACATCAAACACAAGCAAACACTGCAGGATAGCTTTTATCACACATTATATCATAAACAAGTAAAACAGGCCACATGACTGCCTGTATCGCACATGATATCACACACCAGTAAACATGCTGCAGGGTTGCTTGTACCTCACATGATTTTACACACAAGTAAATATGCTGCAAGACTGCTTGTATCGCACATGATATCACACACAAGTAAAAAGTCTGCAGGATTGCTTGTATCGCACGTGATATCACACACAAGTAAACACTCTGGAAGACTGCTTGTATCGCACGTGATATCACACAGGAGTAAAAAGTCTGTAGGATTGCTTGTATCGCACATGATGTCACACACAAGTAAACATGCTGCAGGACTGCTTGTATCGCACATGACATCACACATAAGTAAGCAGGACTGCTTGTATTGCACATGATATCACACACAAGTAAATATGTTGCAGAACTACCTGTATTACACATGATACCACACACAAGTAAACACGCTGCAGGACTGCCTGTATCACACATGATTTCACACAAGTGAAGAGGCTACAGGACTGCTTGTATCGCACATGATATCACACACAAGTAAACACTGCAGGATAGCTTTTATCACACATTATATCATAAACAAGTAAAACAGGCCACATGACTGCCTGTATCGCACATGACATCAAACACAAGCAAACACTGCAGGATAGCTTTTATCACACATTATATCATAAACAAGTAAAACAGGCCACATGA
Source organism: Nerophis ophidion (assembly GCF_033978795.1). Lineage (NCBI taxonomy): Eukaryota > Metazoa > Chordata > Actinopteri > Syngnathiformes > Syngnathidae > Nerophis > Nerophis ophidion. The sequence continues at coordinate 31,719,038 of NC_084636.1, read as the reverse complement.
CTGCCTGTATCGCACATGATATCACACACCAGTAAACATGCTGCAGGGTTGCTTGTACCTCACATGATTTTACACACAAGTAAATATGCTGCAAGACTGCTTGTATCGCACATGATATCACACACAAGTAAAAAGTCTGCAGGATTGCTTGTATCGCACGTGATATCACACACAAGTAAACACTCTGGAGGACTGCTTGTATCGCACGTGATATCACACAGGAGTAAAAAGTCTGTAGGATTGCTTGTATCGCACATGATGTCACACACAAGTAAACATGCTGCAGGACTGCTTGTATCGCACATGACATCACACATAAGTAAGCAGGATTGCTTGTATCGCACATGATATCACACACAAACATGCTGCAGGACTGCTTGTATCGCACATGACATCAAACACAAGCAAACACTGCAGGATAGCTTTTATCACACATTATATCATAAACAAGTAAAACAGGCCACATGACTGCCTGTATCGCACATGACATCAAACACAAGCAAACACTGCAGGATAGCTTTTATCACACATTATATCATAAACAAGTAAAACAGGCCACATGACTGCCTGTATCGCACATGATATCACACACCAGTAAACATGCTGCAGGGTTGCTTGTACCTCACATGATTTTACACACAAGTAAATATGTTGCAAGACTGCTTGTATCGCACATGATATCACACACAAGTAAAAAGTCTGCAGGATTGCTTGTATCGCACGTGATATCACACACAAGTAAACACTCTGGAGGACTGCTTGTATCGCACGTGATATCACACAGGAGTAAAAAGTCTGTAGGATTGCTTGTATCGCACATGATGTCACACACAAGTAAACACTCTGGAGGACTGCTTGTATCGCACGTGATATCACACAGGAGTAAAAAGTCTGTAGGATTGCTTGTATCGCACATGATGTCACACACAAGTAAACATGCTGCAGGACTGCTTGTATCGCACATGACATCACACATAAGTAAGCAGGATTGCTTGTATCGCACATGATGTCACACACAAGTAAACATGCTGCAGGACTGCTTGTATCGCACATGACATCACACATAAGTAAGCAGGATTGCTTGTATCGCACATGATGTCACACACAAGTAAACATGCTGCATCACACATAAGTAAGCAGGACTGCTTGTATTGCACATGATATCACACACAAGTAAACATGTTTTTACATCAAACTTTGCTTTCGTCAAAGAATCCTCCATTTGCAGCAATTACAGCATTGTAGACCTTGGACATTCTAGCTGTTAATTTGTTGAGGTAATCTGGAGAAATTGCACCCCACGCTTCAATAGGCATCTCCCACAAGTTGGATTGGTTGGATGGGCTCCCACAACAGCTCAATGGGGTTCAGATCTGGTGACTGCGCCGGCCACTCCATTACTGATAGAATACCAGCTGCCTGCTTCTTCTCTAAATAGTTCTTGCACAATTTGGAGGTGTGTTTTGGGTCATTGTCCTGTTGTAGGATGAAATTGGCTCCAATCAAGCGCTGTCCACTGGGTATGACATGGCGTTGCAAAATGGAGTGATAGCCTTCCTTATTCAGAATCCCTTTTTCCCTGTTCAAATCTCCCACCTTACCAGCACCAAAGCAACCCCAGACCATCACATTACCTCCACCATGCTTAACCGATGGCGTCAGGCATTCTTCCAGCATTTTTTCAATTCTGCGTCTCACAAACGTTCTTCACAAACTTGGATTCATCCGTCCTCAACACTTTTTTTCCAGTCTTCCTCTGTCCAATGTCTGTGTTCTTTTGCCCATCTTAATCTTTTTCTTTTATTGGCCAGTCTCAGATATGGCTTTTTCTTTGCCACTCTGCCCTGAAGCCCAGAATCCCGCAGCCACCTCTTCACTGTAGATGTTGACACTTAAGTCTTTTTGGACTATATATAAGTTTGTACATTTGAACCTCCATTTACCAACTTAAGTCTTTTTGAACTATGTACAAGTTTGTACATTTGAACCTCCATTTACCAACTTAAGTCTTCTTGGACTGTATATAAGTTTGTACATTTGAACTTCCATCTACCAACTTAAGTCTTCTTGGACTATATATAAGTTTGTACATTTGAACCTCCATTTACCAACTTAAGTCTTTTTGAACTATGTACAAGTTTGTACATTTGAACCTCCATTTACCAACTTAAGTCTTCTTGGACTGTATATAAGTTTGTACATTTGAACTTCCATCTACCAACTTAAGTCTTCTTGGACTATATATAAGTTTGTACATTTGAACTTCCATCTACCAACTTAAGTCTTCTTGGACTATATATAAGTTTGTACATTTGAACTTCCATTTACCAACTTAAGTCTTCTTGGACTATATATAAGTTTGTACATTTGAACTTCCATCTACCAACTTAAGTCTTTTTGGACTATATATAAGTTTGTACATTTGAACTTCCATCTACCAACTTAAGTCTTCTTGGACTATATATACGTTTGTACATTTGAACTTCCATTTACCAACTTAAGTCTTCTTGGACTATATATAAGTTTGTACATTTGAACTTCCATCTACCAACTTAAGTCTTCTTGGACTATATATAAGTTTGTACATTTGAACTTCCATCTACCAACTTAAGTCTTCTTGGACTATATATAAGTTTGTACATTTGAACTTCCATCTACCAACTTAAGTCTTCTTGGACTATATACAAGTTTGTACATTTGAACCTCCATTTACCAACTTAAGGCTTTTTGGACTAAATACAAGTTTTTACATTTGAACCTCCATTTACCAACTTAAGTCTTCTTGGACTATGTAAACGTTTTTACATTTGAACCTCCATTTACCAACTTAAGTCTTTTTGGACTATATACAAGTTTTTACATTTGAACCTCCATTTACCAACTTAAGTCTTCTTGGACTATATATAAGTTTTTACATTTGAACCTCCATTTACCAACTTAAGTCTTTTTGGACTATATACAAGTTTTTAGATTTGAACCTCCATTTACCAACTTAAGTCTTCTTGGACTATATAGAAGTTTTTACATTTGAACCTCCATTTACCAACTTAAGTCTTTTGGACTATACATATGTTTGTAGGCTGGAGCCTCCATTTACCAACTCAAATTTTCTTAGACTATATATACATTGTATAGTTGAACCTCCATTTACCAACTTAAGTGTCCTTGGACTGTGTATAAGTTTGTACGCTGGAACCGCCATTTACCAACTTAAATCTTCTTAGACTATATATACATTTGTACAGTAGAACCTCCATTTACCAACTCAAATCTTCTTAGACTATACATACATTTGTACAGTTGAATCTCCATCTACCAACTTAAGTCTTCTTGGACTATATCAACGTTTTTACATTTGAACCTCCATTTACCAACTTAAGTCTTCTTGGACTATATATATGTTTGTAGGCTGGAGCCTCCATTTACCAACTTAAATTTTATTAGACTATACATACATTTGTATAAATGAACCTCCATTTACCAACTTAAGTGTTCTTGGACTATATACAAGTTTGTACATTTGAACCTCCATTTACCAACTTAAATCTTCTTGGACTATATATATGTATATAATGAAGATGCCAGTTGGGGACCTGTGAGGCGTCTGTTTCTTAAACTACAGACTCTAATGTACTTATCTTCTTGCTCAGTTGTGCAACGCGGCCTCCCACTTCTTTTTCTACTCTGTTTAGAGCCTGTTTGTGCTGTCCTCTGAAGGGAGTAGTACACACCGTTGTAGGAAATCTTCAACTTCTTAGCAATTTCTCACACGGAATAGCCTTCATTTCTAAGAACAAGAATAGACTGTCGAGTTTCAGATGAAAGTTCTCTTTTTCTGGCCATTTTGAGCGTTTAATTGACCCCACAAATGTGTTGCTCCAGCAACTCAATCTGCTCAAACAAATGTCAGTTTTGTAGCTTCTGTAACGAGCTAAACTGTTTTCAGATGTGTGAACATGATTGCTCAAGGGTTTTCTAATCATCAATTAGCCTTCTGAGCCAATGAGCAAACACATTGTACCACAAGAACACTGGAGTGATAGCTGCTGGAAATGGGTTTTTATACACCTATGTAGATATTGCACCAAAAAACAGACATTAGCAGGTAGAATAGTCATTTACCACATTAGCAATGTATAGAGTGTATTTCTTTAAAGTTAAGACTAGTTCAAAGTTATCTTCATTGAAAAGTACAGTGATTTTCCTTCAAAAATAAGGACTTTTCAATGTGACCCCAAACTTTTGAACGGTAGTTTGTATGTTTACTTGTATGTATATGTTTATGGTTACGTGTATGTTTATGTGTATTTGTGGTTACGTGTATGTTTATGTGTAAGTGTATGGTTACGTGTATGTTTACATATATGTTTACGTGTATGGTTATGTGTATGTTTACGTGTATGTGCATGTTTACTTGTATTGTTACGTGTAAGTGTAGGGTTATGTGTATGTGTATAGTTGCTTTTATGGTTACATGTGTGAATGAATGATGGGTTCCCACTTCTCTGTGAGGGCTTTGAGTATCTAACAATAGAAAAGCGCGATATAAATCTAATCCATTATTATTATTATTATTATGTAAGTGTATGGTTACGTGTAAGTGTATGGTTTTGTGTATGGTTACGTGTAAGTGTACGGTTACGTGTATGTTTACTTGTATGTTTACATTTATGGTTATGTGTAAGTGTATGGTTGTGTGTATGGTTACATGTAAGTGTACGGTTACGTGTAAGTGTATGGTTTTGTGTATGGTTACGTGTAAGTGTATGGTTACGTGTATGTTTACTTGTATGTTTACATTTATGGTTATGTGTAAGTGTATGGTTATGTGTATGGTTACATGTAAGTGTACGGTTACGTGTAAGTGTATGGTTTTGTGTATGGTTACGTGTAAGTGTACGGTTACGTGTATGTTTACTTGTATGTTTACATTTATGGTTATGTGTAAGTGTATGGTTATGTGTATGGTTACATGTAAGTGTACAGTTACATGTAGGTGTATGGTTACGTGTAAGTGTACGGTTACGTGTACGTTTACTTGTATGTTTACATTTATGGTTATGTGTAAGTTTATGGTTATGTGTATGGTTACATGTAAGTGTACGGTTACGTGTATGTTTACATTTATGGTTATGTGTAAGTGTATGGTTACGTGTATGTTTACATAAACAGTATGGTTATGTGTATGTTTACGTGGCTGTGTATGTTTATGTGTATTGTTACATGTAAGTGTATGGTTATGTATATGTGTATAGTTGCTTGTATAGCTATATGTGAGTGTATGTTTACATATATGTTTACGTGGATGTGTATGTTTATGTGGATGTTTACGTGTATTCTTACGTGTAAGTGTATGGTTCTGTGTATGTTTACATGGATGTGTATGTTTATGTGGATGTTTACGTGTATTCTTACGTGTAAGTGTATGGTTACGTGTATGTTTACATGGATGTGTATGTTTATGTGGATGTTTACGTGTATTCTTATGTGTAAGTGTATGGTTACGTGTATGTTTACATATATGTTTACGTGGATGTGGTTGTTTATGTGGATGTTTACGTGTATTCTTACGTGTAAGTGTATGGTTCCGTGTATGTTTACATGGATGTGTATGTTTTTGTGGATGTTTACGTGTATTCTTATGTGTAAGTGTATGGTTACGTGTATGTTTACATATATGTTTACGTGGATGTGTATGTTTATGTGGATGTTTACGTGTATTCTTATGTGTAAGTGTATGGTTACGTGTATGTTTACATGGATGTGTATGTTTATGTGGATGTTTACGTGTGTTCTTTCGTGTAAGTGTATGGTTATGTTTATAGTTGCTTGTATGGTTACGTGTAAGTGTATGGTTACGTGTATGTTCACATATATGGTTATGTATACGGTTAGGTGTAAGCGTACATGTATGGTTACGTGTAAGTGTATGGTTGTTTACATGGATGTGTATGATTGTGTTTACGTGTATGTTTACGTATATGCTTATGTGTATGTTTACGTTTATGTTCACGCTTATGTGTATGTTTATGTTTAGCCTCCTGGTGCAGTGGTGACGGAAAGCCAGACATTCAAGAAGAGATCAGATTTCCTAAGTAACGACGACTATGCCGTTTACGTGCGAGAGAACATTCAGGTAAGTGGATGACGCCACACCAGGCTAGCGTCAACATGACATGGTGGGCGTGTCCACAGGTGGGCATGATGGTGAAGTGCTGCAGGGCGTACGAGGAAGTGTATGACGGAGACACGGGCAAAGTGATCAAGCTGGACCGCGACGGGCTCCACGACTTGAACGTGCAGTGCGACTGGCAGCAGAAGGGGGGCACCTACTGGGTGCGCTACATCCACATCGAGCTGATTGGTGAGCTAGTGGGTCTCCATCGATGTAGTCCTGGACATCTTTTTGACGCCGCCACTCTTCCTTTTAGGATTCCCACCTCAAAGTTCTCCCTCCCATATAAAGATCGGCGACAAAGTGATAGTGAAACCTTCTGTCACCACGCCAAAGTACAAATGGGGCTCGGTCACCCACAGGAGTGTGGGCGTGGTCAAAGGCAAGTGTGTCTTTTGGGTCATGACGTGTCACCTTTTTAACCCCAGACTGTCACCTCCCTCGCTCTAATGCAGCATTCAGTGCCAACGGGAAGGACGTAATCGTGGACTTCCCTCAGCAGTCGCACTGGACCGGCTTGTTGGCTGAGATGGAGCTGGTTCCCAGTGTGCACCCTGGGATCAGGTCAGACTTTAGACTCACCCTGATCATGGCTGTACAATGAAAAACTTGTATGCTGGAACCACACTTAAGTCTTTTTGGACTATATATAAGTTTGTACATTTGAACCTCCATTTACCAACTTAAGTCTTCTTGGACTATATATATGTTTGTACATTTTAACGTCCATCTACCAACTTAAGTATTCTTGGACTATATATATGTTTGTACATTTTAACGTCCATCTACCAACTTATGTATTCTTGGACTATATATAAGTTTGTACAGTTGAACCTCCATTTACCAACTTAAGTGTTCTTAGACTATAAAAAAGGTTTGTACAGTGGAACCTCCATTTACCAACTTAAATCGTCTTGGACTACATATACATTTGTACAGTTGAACCTCCATTTACACACTTAAGTATTTTTGGACTATATGCAAGTTTGTACATTTGAACCTCCATTTACCATTTTAAATATTTTTGGACTTTATACAAGTTTGTACATTTGAACCTCCATTTACCAACTTAAGTCTTCTTGGACTATATATAAGTTTGTACATTTGAACTTCCATTTACCAACTTAAGTCTTTTTGGACTATATATAAGTTTGTACATTTGAACCTCCATTTACCGACTTAAGTCTTCTTGGACTATATATAAGTTTGTACATTTGAACTTCCATCTACCAACTTAAGTCTTTTTGGACTATATATAAGTTTGTACATTTGAACCTCCATTTACCATTTTAAGTCTTTTTGAACTATGTACAAGTTTGTACATTTGAACCTCCATTTACCAACTTAAGTCTTCTTGGACTATATATAAGTTTGTACATTTGAACCTCCATTTACCAACTTAAGTCTTCTTGGACTATATATAAGTTTGTACATTTGAACTTCCATTTACCAACTTAAGTCTTTTTGGACTATATATAAGTTTGTACATTTGAACCTCCATTTACCGACTTAAGTCTTCTTGGACTATATATAAGTTTGTACATTTGAACTTCCATCTACCAACTTAAGTCTTTTTGGACTATATATAAGTTTGTACATTTGAACCTCCATTTACCATTTTAAGTCTTTTTGAACTATGTACAAGTTTGTACATTTGAACCTCCATTTACCAACTTAAGTCTTCTTGGACTATATATAAGTTTGTACATTTGAACTTCCATTTACCAACTTAAGTCTTCTTGGACTATATATAAGTTTGTACATTTGAACTTCCATTTACCAACTTAAGTCTTTTTGGACTATATATAAGTTTGTACATTTGAACCTCCATTTATGTACTTAAGTCTTCTTGGACTATATACAAGTTTGTACATTGGAACCTCCATTTATGTACTTAAGTCTTCTTGGACTATATACAAGTTTGTACATTTGAACCTCCATTTACCAACTTAAGTCTTCTTGGACTATATATAAATTTGTACAGTTGAACCTCCATTTACCAACTTAAGTGTTCTTAGACTATAAAAAAGGTTTGTATAGTCGAACCTCCATTTACCAACTTAAATCGTCTTGGACTACATATACATTTGTACAGTTGAACCTCCATTTACACACTTAAGTATTTTTGGACTATATGCAAGTTTGTACATTTGAACCTCCATTTAACAACTTAAGTCTTCTTGGACTATATATAAGTTTGTACATTTGAACTTCCATCTACCAACTTAAGTCTTTTTGGACTATATATAAGTTTGTACATTTGAACCTCCATTTACCATTTTAAGTCTTTTTGAACTATGTACAAGTTTTTACATTTGAACCTCCATTTACCAACTTAAGTCTTCTTGGACTATATATAAGTTTGTACATTTGAACCTCTATTTACCATTTTAAGTCTTTTTGAACTATGTACAAGTTTGTACATTTGAACCTCCATTTACCAACTTAAGTCTTCTTGGACTATATATAAGTTTGTACATTTGAACTTCCATTTACCAACTTAAGTCTTTTTGGACTATATATAAGTTTGTACATTTGAACTTCTATTTACCATTTTAAGTCTTCTTGGACTATATATACGTTTGTACATTTGAACTTCCATTAACCAACTTAAGTCTTTTTGGACTATATATAAGTTTGTACATTTGAACCTCTATTTACCATTTTAAATCTTTTTGAACTATGTACAAGTTTGTACATTTTAACCTCCATTTACCAACTTAAGTCTTCTTGGACTGTATATAAGTTTGTACATTTGAACTTCCATCTACCAACTTTAGTCTTAGACTATATAAAAGGTTTGTACAGTGGAACCTCCAGTTTAAAGTTAAGCAGTTAAAAATGTAAGTCTTCTTAGACTAAATAAACTAAATCACACATAAGTAAGCAGTACTGCTTGTATCACACATGATATCACACAAAAATAAACACGCTGCAGGACTGCCTGTATCACACATGATTTCAAACAAGTAAAGAGGCTACAGGACTGCTTGTATCGCACATGATATCGCACACAAGTAAAAAGTCTGCAGGACTACTTGTATCGCACGATATCACACACAAGTAAACACGCTGCAGGACTGACTGTATCGCACATGATATTACACAAGTAAAAAGGCTGCAGGATGGCTTGTATCGCACATGATATCACACACAAGTAAAACGTCTGCAGGACTGCTTGTATCGCACATGATGTCACACAAGTAAAAAGGCTGCAGGACTACTTGTATCGCACATGATATCACACACAAGTAAAAAGTCTGCAGGATTGCTTGTATCGCACATGATATCACACACAAGTAAACACTCTGGATGACTGCATGTATCGCACGTGATATCACACAGGTAAAAAGGCTGTAGGATTGCTTGTATTGCACATGACATCACACACCAGTAAGCAGGACTGCTTGTATTGCACATGATATCACACACAAGTAAATATGTTGCAGAACTGCTTGTATTACACATGATATCACACACAAGTAAACACGCTGCAGGACTGCCTGTATCACACATGATTTCACACAAGTGAAGAGGCTACAGGACTGCTTGTATCGCACATGATATCACACACAAGTAAACACACTGCAGGACTGCTTGTATCGCAAATGATATCACACATAAGTAAACACGTTGCAAGACTGCTCGTATCGCACATGATATCGCACACAAGTAAACAGGCTGCAGGAATGCTTGTATCGCACATGATATCACACACAAGTACACAGGCTGCAGGACTGCTTGTATCGCACATGATATCGCTCACAAGTAAACAGGCTGCAGGACTGCTTGCATCGCACATGATATCACACACACGTAAACACGCTGCAGGACTGCCTGTATCGCACATGATTTCACACAAGTAAAGAAGCTACAGGGCTGCTTGTATCGCACATTATATCACACACAAGTAAACATACTGCAGGACTGCTTGTATCGCACATGATATCACATATAAGTAAACACGCTGCAGGACTGCTTGTATTGCACAATATCACACATTTTACATGCCAATCCATATAGTCAGTTAGCTGTGTGTAATCAAGGACTACAATATTTAGTTGTGTGTTTATTTTTATTTCTATGAAAGGCAGTCCAGTACTTTAACTGCACACCTAAAGTGAAATGTGTTGTCTTCAGGTGTGACGGCTGTCAGATGTTCCCCATATATGGTGCCAGGTTCAAGTGCAGGAACTGTGACGACTTTGACTTCTGCGAAAACTGCTTCAAGACACGCAGACACAACAGCAGGCATTCTTTTGGCAGAATCAATGAGCCTGGTCAGTCTCACACACACTCAAAAACATATTGATATATATGTGTGTGTGCGTGCGTGCGTGCGTGCGTGCGTGTGTGCGTGCGTGCGTACATGTATGTGTAAATATATATATATGTATGTATGTATATATATATGTATATGTATATATTATGTGTATATACATATATATATATATGTATATATATATATATTAATGTGTGTGTGTGTGTGTGTGTGTATATGTATGTATGTATTTATATTTCTATGAATGGGACAAGCGGTCGAAAATGGATGGACGCGTGCGTGCGTGCGTGCGTGTATGTATGTGTATGTATGTGTAAATATATATATGTATGTATGTATATATATGTATGTATGTATATATGTATATATATATGTATGTATGTATATATATATATGTATATGTATATATATATATGTATATGTATATATTAATGTGTGTATATACATATATATATATATATATATATATATATATTAATGTGTGTGTGTGTATATGTATGTATGTATTTATATTTCTATGAATGGGACAAGCGGTCGAAAATGGATGGACGCGTGCGTGCGGGCGTGCGTGTATGTATCTGTATGTATGTGTAAATATATATATGTATGTATGTATATATATGTATGTATGTATATATGTATATATATATGTATGTATGTATATATATATATATGTATATGTATATGTATATATTAATGTGTGTATATACATATATATGTATATATATATATATATATATATATATATATATATATATATATATATATATTAATGTGTGTGTGTGTGTATATGTATGTATGTATTTATATTTCTATGAATGGGACAAGCGGTAGAAAATGGATGGATGGATGTATATATATACATATGTGTAAACAATATATGTATATACAGTATATTTATATACAGTATATGTATGTACATGTACATACACTGTATGTATGGAAATATCGTATATGTATGTATATACAGTATATGTATGTGTGGAAATACATATGTATATATGTATGTTTGTACGGTATATGTATGAAAATGTACAGGACAGGCCAAAAGGTTGGACACACCTTCTCATTTAATTCTTTTTCTTAATTTTCATGACTATTTACATTGTAGATTGTCACTGAAGTTATCAAAACATGTGCATGAACACATGTGGAGTTATGTACTAAAAGTTGAAATAACTGAAAAGATATTCTACAAACCCTGTTTCCATATGAGTTGGGAAATTGTGTTAGATGTAAATATAAACAGAATACAATGATTTGCAAATCCTTTTCAACTCATATTCAATTGAATGCACTACAAAGACAAGATATTTGATGTTCAAACTCATAAACTAGATTTTTTTTTTTGCAAATAATAATTAACGTAGAATTTCATGGCTGCAACACCTGCCAAAGTAGTTGGGAAAGGGCATGTTCACCACTGTGTTACATCACCTTTTCTTTTAACAACACTCAATAAAAGTTTGGGAACTGACGAAACTAATTGTTGAAGCTTTGAAAGTGGAATTATTTCCCATTCTTGTTTTATGTAGAGTTTCAGTCGTTCAACAGCTGTCGTATTTTACGCTTCATAATGCGTCACACATTTTCGATGGGAGACAGGTCTGGACTGCAGGCGGGCCAGGAAAGTACCCGCAATCTTTTTTTACGAAGCAACGCTGTTGTAACACGTGCTGAATGTGGCTCGGCATTGTCTTGCTGAAATAAGCAGGGGCGTCCATGAAAAAGACGGCGCTTAGATGGCAGCATATGTTGTTCTAAAACCTGTATGTACCTTTCAGCATTAATGGTGCCTTCACAGATGTGTAAGTTACCAATGCCTAGGCACTAATGCACCCCCATACCATCACAGATGCTGGCTTTTGAACTTTGCGTCGATAACAGTCTGGATGGTTCGCTCCTTGTCTTTACCAGAAGTAACAGGCGATGTGCGCGTGACGTCACTGGTTGTCTGGCTCCTCACATCTTCACATTGTTTACAATCATAGCCAGCAGCAGCTCGAGATATTTGGGTCTCGAAAGTGACAATTTCCCCATTAATTTCAGCGAGGATGAAAGATTCGTGGATGAGGAAATTTAGAGTGAAGGCCTAGGGAAAACAAAAGCAAAAGGCAAGGGCAGTGACAGCTATTCAGATGTTTTTAGACACATTTACTAGGATAAATCTGGGAAATCCCTTATCTGCCTATTGTGTTGCTAGTGTTTTAGTGAGTTAAATAGTACCTTAAAGTCGGAGGGGTGTGGCCACGGGTGTTTTGACGCCAGAGTCTCTGAGAGAAGTCGCGGCAGGTGCAGGAGGACGCTGGCTCCGCTGATCTCCGGTAAGAGGCGACTTATTTCCACAATTTTCTCACCGAAAACTGCCGGATCCATGTTCGCTTGACCGCTCTGATCCATAGTAAAGCTTCACCTCCGGGAATTTTAAACAAGGAAACACCGTGTGTTTGTGTGGCTAAAGGCTAAAAGCTTCCCGCCTCCATCTTTCTACTTTGACTTGAACATCAAATATGTTGTCTTTGTAGCATATTCAACTGAATATGGGTTGAAAAGGATTTGCAAATCATTGTATTCTGTTTATATTTACATCTAACACAATTTCCCCAACTCATGTGGAAACGGGGTTTGTATATTCTAGTTTCTTGAAAATAGCCACCCTTTGCTCTGATTACTTTTTCACGCACTCTTGGCATTCTCTCGATGGGCTTCAAGAGGTAGTCACCTGAAAGGGTTTTCACTTCACAGGTGTCATAGTTTTGATGCCTTCAGTGACAATCTACAATGTAAATAGTCCTGAAAATATAAAAAACTCATTGAAATGAGAAGGTGTTTCCAAACTTTTGGCCTGTACTGTATATATATATATGTATATGTATGTATATACAGTATATGTATGTATGTATATACCAGGGGTGCCCACACTTTTTCTGCAGGCGAGCTACTTTTCAATTGACCAACTCAAGGCAATCTACCTCATTTATATATATCATTTATATTTATTTATTTATGAAAGAGACATTTTTGTAAACAAGTTAAATGTGTTTAATGATAATACAAGCATGTGTAACACATATAGACGTCTTTCTTTCACGAAGACAAGAATATAAGTTGGTGTATTACCTGATTCTGATGACTTGCATTGATTGGAATCAGACAGTAATGATGATAACGCCCACATTTTCAAATGGAGGAGAAAAAAAGTTGTCCTTTCTGTACAATACCACATGAAAGTGGTTGGTTTTTGGCATCTAATTCATCCAGCTTCCATACACTTTACAAGAAAAACGTTGGCGGCAAATTCCGTAGCTTGCTTGATTGACATTCACGGCACCCGAGGGTCTTGTGAGATGACGCTGGCTGCTGCCAGTTCATTATTATGAAAAAATGACAGAGAGGAAGGCGAGAAACACTTTTTATTTCAACAGACTTTCGCGCCGTCCCTTCCGTCAAAACTCTAAAGGCCGACTGCACATTTCCTATCTTCACAATGAAAGCCCTGCTTCATGCTGCCTGCGCTAACAAAATAAGAGTCTCGGAAAGCTGGCGTGCACAAGTGATGTGCACGCCAGCTTTCTGAGGGATCGCTTGTGCACGCCAGTTTTCCGAGACTCTGTATTTAGTTAGCGCAGGCAGCATGAAGCAGGGCTTTTATTGTGGAGATAGGAAATGTGCAGTCGGCCTTTAGAGTTTTGACGGAAGGTACGGCGCGAGAGTCTGTTGAAATAAAAAGTGTTTCTCGCCTTCCTCTCGGTCATATTTTCATAATAATGATCTTGCAGCAGCCAGCGTCATCTCACAAGACCCTCCGGTACCGTGAATGTCATTTAAGTGACGTCTTGGTGAAGATTGATGATCACTCATTTTTAGGTCTATTTTTTTTAAAAGCCTGGCTGGAGATCGACTGACACACCCCCCGCGGTCGACTGGTAGCTTGCGATCGACGTAATGGACACCCCTGGTATATACAGTATATGTATTTATGTATATATATACAGTATATGTATGTGTATATATATATATATATGTATGTATGTATGTATGTATGTATATATATACAGTGTATGTATGTAAATACAGTATATGTATGTATGTATATATATGTATGTATATACAGTATATGTATGTATATACAGTATATATGTATGTATGTACAGTATATGTATGTATATATATATATATATATATATAAATATATATATATGTCTAAATCTACATGTGTCATCAGGTCAGTCTCCGGCCTTCTGCGGCCGCTCTGGCAAGCAGCTGAAGAAACACCACAGCAGTCAGCGAGGGACACTAATTGAGGAGTGGTCTCGTGCTGTCAAGAGTCTCAGCGTGTCGTCGTCCGTCAACCAGGCCTCGCGCCTCATGGACTGCAGCGACCAGTGCTGGCAGTCGTCCGGCTCGCAGGGAAAGGTGGCGCCTTTCATTTCTTCTTGCCCTTTTCCCACTTCTCCTTTGTTGACAGGACTAAAAACACATTGAGTACTGTACATCGCTGTCCGTTGGTCCGTGGATTGTTTTTCTGCTTTACTCTAAACATTTAATTGGATATCAAGTTTTATGATGATGAAAAAGTGCTGCATGACATGACACATGCAAACATTAACTTCCTCGTTTTTTTTTTTTAGCAAATTTTGTGGTTGAACACCTTCAAGTCCTAGAACTTGCTACTTGACACATGTTGTTATTACGCTAATATTAGCATGCTAACTTTTTTTGCAAATGTCAGCCGTACACCTCAGTCATTGTTACTTGACAATTGCTTTTGCTATGCTAACGTTCGTAAGCTAACAATAGTGTATAAACTTTTTTTTATTTTCTAGCCTCAACCTCATTCATATAACTTTGTACTTAACACATGCTGTTGTTATGCTAATGTTAGCAAGCTAACGTAGCGTCTAAACTTTTTTTATCATTATTTTCGAGCCTCAACCTCATTCATATAGCTATGTACTTAACACATGCAGTTATTAGGCTAATGTTAGCAAGCTAACGTAGCGTATAAACTTTTTTTTATTATTATTTTCGAGCCTCAACCTCATTCATATAGCTATGTACTTAACACATGCAGTTATTAGGCTAATGTTAGCAAGCTAACAATAGCGTATAAACTTTTTTTTTTATTATTTTTGAGCCTCAACCTCATGCATATAACTTGATACTTAACACATGCAGTTATTATGCTAATGTTAGCAAGCTAACAATAGCATGTTGACTTTGTTTTGCAAATTTTCCAGCCTCAACCTCAGTCATATAACTTGATACTTAACACATGCAGTTGTTATGCTGTTAGCAAGCTAACGTAGCGTATAAACTTTTTTTTTATTATTATTTTCGAGCCTCAACCTCATTCATATAGCTATGTACTTAACACATGCAGTTATTAGGCTAATGTTAGCAAGCTAACAATAGCGTATAAACTTTTTTTTAAATTATTTTTGAGCCTCAACCTCATGCATATAACTTGATACTTAACACATGCAGTTATTATGCAAATGTTAGCAAGCTAACAATAGCATGTTGACTTTGTTTTGCAAATTTTCCAGCCTCAACCTCAGTCATATAACTTGATACTTAACACATGCAGTTATTATGCTAATGTTATCAAGCTAACAATAGCATGTTAACTTTTTTTTTTCAAATATTCCAGCCTCAACCTCAGTCATATAACTTGATACTTAACACAAGCAGTTATTATGCTAATGTTAGCAACCTAACAATAGCATGTTAACTTATTTTTTGCAAATTTTCCAGCCTCAACATCAGTCATATAACCTGATACTTAACACATGCAGTTATTATGCTGACATGCTAATGTTAGTATGCTTTTTTTTTGCCCATTTGGCAGCCAAACACCTCATATAATTTCGTAAATGACACACGCTGTTATTATGCTAGCGTTAGCATGCTACCTTTTACAGCCGTACACCTCAGATTCATATAACTAGTTACTCGACGAATGTTGTTGTTATGCTAACGTGAGCAAGCTAACTTAGCAGATGTTTTAACCTTCACCTTAGAGTCATATAACTTGGTACTTAATGTCAGGTTCAAACACTGATGACATCTATTAAACAAGACAAGAAGCAAGGAATTAAACAAACAGAATTTAACTCTGCTCAATTGAGGAGAACCGTCTTGGCTGTACTCTTGTACAGTCTCTTAACACGCTCTGACGAAAGATTGTACGCCTCCTCTTTTATTTGGACTTTCCCTGATTACATGGCAACATCTGTTTCTAAGGGGCGGGGTTCGTAAACAGCCATCGCCTTTGATTACAAACAGTTCAAAGAAAAGGTCGTAAACAGCCGTTGCCCTCGATCACAGAACAGTTCAAAGAAAAGGTGCCTTGAGGGGAGTCAGGCCCTGCTTCCTTTCCGCTTTGTAGTTCTCGGGTCAAGACAAAATCTGTGGATTGCAATACATCAAAGAAACAGAACACCTTCACGTTGCTCCCCATCCTACACAGTGGAGTTTTACAAGCCTTCCTGGTAGGTTTAAAGACAGCTTTTGTCTTCTCGCCGGAAACTCATGGCAACATAAAGTTTTGTGATAACTTAGATACAAGTATTCTGACACTTAACACATGCAGTTATTACGCTAACATTAGCATGCTATGTCAACATTAGCCTGCTAACTTTTTTTTAGCCGAATCTGCAGCCAAGCACCTCATATAACTTGGTAAAGAATGCATGCTAACTTTTTTACAGCCGTACACCTCAGAGTCATATAACTTCTTACTTGACAAATGCTGTTGTTATGCTAACATTACTATGCTAATCATGTTATGCAGACTTTTTCAGCAAATTTTCCGAGCTACACACTTCTGTCACTGCTATTTAACTCATGCAGTTATTATGCTAACATAGGCATGCTAACTAAATGTGAGTTTGTCTTGCAGCACTGGATCCGACTGGAGCTCTTCCCAGACGTCCTGGTGCACCGGCTGAAGATGGTGGTGGACCCAGCAGACAGCAGCTACATGCCCTCCCTGGTGGTGGTGTCGGGTAAAAGCAACATTTCAACATTCTTATCGCCGTCACTATCAAATTAAAGATGCGGGCCATTTTGACATTTTGTCCTTTTTAAAACCAATACAATATTTATTGTAACCATAGGGGTTCCCCTTCCTTTTGGTGACCGTTCAAGTTCCTGGGGACCCAAAAGGGTCTTAGTCATTTAAATTTTTAAATTAAGTCAGGGGTGCCCACACTTTTTCTGCAGGCGAGCTACTTTTCAATTGACCAACTCGAGGGGATTTACCTCATTTATATATATCATTTATATTTATTTATTTATTTATGAAAGAGACATTTTTGTAAACAAGTTAAATGTGTTTAATGATAATACAAGCATGTGTAACACATATAGATGTCTTTCTTTCACAAAGACAAGAATATAAGTTGGTGTATTACCTGATTCTGATGACTTGCATTGATTGGAATCAGACAGTAATGATGATAACGCCGGTTTTTGGCATCTAATTCATCCAGCTTCCATACACTTTACAAGAAAAACATTGGCGGCAAATTCCGTAGCTTGCTTGATTGACATTCACGGCACCCGAGGGTCTTGTGAGATGACGCTGGCTGCTGCCAGTTCATTATTATGAAAAAATGACAGAGAGGAAGGCGAGAAACACTTTTTATTTCAACAGACTTTCTCGCCGTCCCTTCCGTCAAAACTCTAAAGGGCGACTGCACATTTCCTATCTTCACAATAAAAGCCCTGCTTGATGCTGCCTGCGCTAACAAAATAAGAGTCTCGGAAAGCTGGCGTGCACAAGTGATGTGCACGCCAGCTTTCTGAGGGATCGCTTGTGCACGCCAGTTTTCCGAGACTCTGTATTTAGTTAGCGCAGGCAGCATGAAGCAGGGCTTTTATTGTGAAGATAGGAAACGTGCAGTCGGCCTTTAGAGTTTTGACGGAAGGTACGGCGCGAGAGTCTGTTGAAATAAAAAGTGTTTCTCGCCTTCCTCTCGGTCATATTTTCATAATAATGATCTTGCAGCAGCCAGCGTCATCTCACAAGACCCTCCGGTACCGTGAATGTCATTTAAGTGACGTCTTGGTGAAGATTGATGATCACTCATTTTTAGGTCTATTTTTTTTAAAAGCCTGGCTGGAGATCGACTGACACACCCCCCGCGGTCGACTGGTAGCTCGCGATCGACGTAATGGGCACCCCTGAATTAAGTCATATATGAACTTTTTTTTTTATTTTTTATTTCAACTCTTATACATCCATACATTAACTTCAGAGCAGTCTGTTGCCATAAAGTTTTTTTTGTTTGTTTTGTATCTTTTTTCCCCCGAAATAAAATTCATTTTTTTACGGAAAAAACAATATGTGCAATAAAAACATTTTTAAAAGTGTAATATTTGATGTAAAGTAATGGGACCCTTAAATAGGTCAATAATTCATAACACCAATGCTTTTGATTTATTATTATTTTTTGAGCAATGACCGTTTTAAAACCTACTTAGTGTTATTAGTGTCATTATTGTAAAATTTTCCTATTACATTGCACCTGTCTGCTCTTTTATTCCACTTTTTTGTGTTTGTTTTTGCTATTGTACTTTCTAAATGTGCTGTGGGCCGTTAAAAAATTAGCTGCAGGCCGCACTTTGGAGCTTCAAGTGTTAAAATTAAAAACAATATTTATTGATGTGTGACTTGTGGGGGGCCTTTGGATCCTTGAGACCTGTAGTCTGATTTTTGTTTAGACAATTATGGAGGTTTAAAAAAAAAAAAATTCTTAACAATGAATTTATGTAACTGAATTTTTTGCGTTTGAATTTTGTAAAACTTTTTATTTTATTTTTTTACATCAAATTATGCTGATATTTTAAGTGTAAAAAACTTCAGTGTAAAAAAACTTCTAAAAAAATTCAGTTTGTAAAAAATTAATAAATAAAAATTCAGTGTATAAAAAAATAATGTATAAAAAATTCAGTGTATAAAAAATATGTATAAAAATTCAGTGTAAAAAGACCAGTGTATAAAACATTAATAAATAAAAATTCAGTGTAAAAAAAAAAAGCCTTATTTTTGACACTGAATTTATGTAACTGAAGTTTTTGCGTTTTAATTTTATGAACCGTTTTTTTACATCAAATTATGCTGACAATTTCTTTGTAAAATGTTTTCTTTTTTTAAAATTCATGTTAAAAGAAATTCAGTGTAAAAAAATTCAGTGTATAAAAAATAAATAAATAAAAATTCACTGTATAAAAAAAGAATTTATAAAAAATTCAGTGTATAAAAAATGTATGTATAAAATTCAATGTAAAAATGCAAAACATTAATAAATAAAAATTCATTGTCTTTGACACTGAATTTATGTAACTGAATTTTTTGCGTTTTAATTTTGTTAACCGTTTTTTTTTACATCAAATTATGCTGACAACTTCATTGTAAAAAAAAAAAGCATTTTTTAAAAAATGTGTAAAATAGTTTTTAAATGTGTAAAATAATTCAGTGTATAAAAACTTCAGTGTTTGAAAAATAAATAAAATAAAAATTCAGTGTACAAAATAATTAGTGTATAAAAGAATAAATGGAAAAAAATTCAGTGTGTACAAAGTTTTGTGTATAAAAAAATCTGTGAATAAAAAAAAAAACGAAAATTGAGCGTATGTTAAAAAAATGTCTAAAAATTCAGTGTCAAAAAAATTCTGTTTTTGACACAAAATTTATGTAACTGAATTTTTTTCTGTTTGAATTTTGTGAACCGTTTTTTTTTTCATCAAATTATGATTGTAAAAAAATTCAGTGTATAAAAAATAAATAAGTAAAAATTCAGTGTATAAAAAATTAATGTATACAAAATTCAGTGTAAAGAAAATACATTTTAAAAAATTCAGTGAAAAAGATTTGTTTTCGACACTAAATTTATGTAATTGGATTTTCTGCATTTGAATTTTAACTGTTTTTTTAACATCAAATTGTGCTGATAATTTCAGTGTAAAAAATTTTAGGTTTTTTTAAATAAAAAAACTGTATAAAAAAATTAAATGTTTACAAATTAAATGTAAAAAAGAAATGGTGTAAAAAAATCAGTGTATAAAAAAATTAATGTATAGTAAAATTCAGTGTTAAAAAAAAGTCAGTGTATAAAAAAGATAATAAATAAAAATTCTGTGTTAAACATTCAGTGTATAAAAAAAATTGCGTAAAATTTCAGTCTATAAAGAACTCTTTCTATAAAAAATGTTTGTAAAGATTCAAAGAGTTTTTTATACACAATTCTTTACACTGATTTTTTTAGACAACATTTTTCTACACTGAATGTATATCACTGAATTTTTATTTATATATTTTATACACAAATTTTTTTAGCTCAAATTTTTTTATACACTACATTTTTTTACATTTATTTTGTATACACAATTTTTTCATACAGTCTATAAATTTCTATGCTGAAAAATAGTTTGCTTAAAAAAAAAAAAAGACTCACTTGAGGTGTCCAGTTTGAACTTGGGTGTCATGGGTCTTGCAAAACAACATCAAAAAGCTAAACATGATTCCAACGGTTACAAATTGCACTTTTCAATCAATGTTTATTTATATAGCCCCAAATCACAAATGTCTCAAAGGACTGCACAAATCATTACGACTACAACATCCTCGGAAGAACCCACAAAAGGGCAAGGAAAACTCACACCCAGTGGGCAGGGAGAATTCACATCCAGTGGGACGCCAGTGACAATGCTGACTATGAGAAACCTTGGAGAGGACCTCAGATGTGGGCAACCCCCCCCCCCCTCTAGGGGACCGAAAGCAATGGATGTCGAGCGGGTCTAACATGATACTGTGAAAGTTCAATCCATAGTGGCTCCAAGACAGCAGTGAGAGTCCCGTCCACAGGAAACCATCTCAAGCGGATCAGCAGCGTAGAGATGTCCCCAACCGATACAGGCGAGCGGTCCATCCTGGGTCCCGACGAGCGGTCCATCCTGGGTCTCGACTCTGGACAGTCAGTACTTCATTCATGGTCATCGGACCGGACCCCCTCCACAAGGGAGGGGGGGACATAGGAGAAAGAAAAGAAGCGGCAGATCAACTGGTCTAAAAAGGAGGTCTATTTAAAGGCTAGAGTATACAGATGAGTTTTAAGGTGAGACTTAAATGCTTCTACTGAGGTAGCATCTCGAACTGTTACCGGGAGGGCATTCCAGAGTACTGGAGCCCGAACGGAAAACGCTCTATAGCCCGCAGACTTTTTTTGGGCTCTAGGAATCACTAATAAGCCGGAGTCCTTTGAACGCAGATTTCTTGCCGGGACATATGGTACAATACAATCGGCAAGATAGGCTGGAGCTAGACCGTGTAGTATTTTATACGTAAGTAGTAAAACCTTAAAGTCACATCTTAAGTGCACAGGAAGCCAGTGCAGGTGAGCCAGTACAGGCGTAATGTGATCAAACTTTCTTGTTCTTGTCAAAAGTCTAGCAGCCGCATTTTGTACCAACTGTAATCTTTTAATGCTAGACATGGGGAGACCCGAAAATAATACGTTACAGTAATCGAGACGAGACGTAACAAACGCATGGATAATGATCTCGGCGTCTTTAGTGGACAGAATGGAGCGAATTTTAGCGATATTACGGAGATGAAAGAAGGCCGTTTTAGTAACGCTTTTAATGTGTGACTCAAAGGAGAGAGTTGGGTCGAAGATAATACCCAGATTTTTTACAGAGTCACCTTGTTTTATTATTTGGTTGTCAAATGTTAAAGTTGTATTATTAAATAGAGGTCGGTGTCTAGCAGGACCGATAATCAGCATTTCCGTTTTTTTTCACTGGCTTCCTGTGCACTTAAGATGTGACTTTAAGGTTTTACTACTTACGTATAAAATACTACATGGTCTAGCTCCAGCCTATCTTGCCGATTGTATTGTACCATATGTCCCGGCAAGAAATCTGCGTTCAAAAGACTCCGGCTTATTAGTGATTCCTAGAGCCCAAAAAGAGTCTGCGGAATATATAGCGTTTTCCGTTCGGGCTCCAGTACTCCGGAATGCCCTCCCGGTAACAGTTCGAGATGCCACCTCAGTAGAAGCATTTAAGTCTCACCTTAAAACTCATCTGTATACTCTAGCCTTTAAATAGACTCCCTTTTTAGACCAGTTGATCTGCCGCTTCTTTTCTTTTTCTTCTATGTCCCACTCTCCCTTGTGGAGGGGGTCCGGTCCGATCCGATCCGGTGGCCATGTACTGCTTGCCTGTGTATCGGCTGGGGACATCTCTGCGCTGCTGATCCGCCTCCGCTTGGGATGGTTTCCTGCTGAACGGGACTCTCGCGCTGCTGTGTTGGATCCGCTTTGGACTGGACTCTCGCGACTGTGTTGGATCCATTGTGGATTGAACTTTCACAGTATCATGTTAGACCCGCTCGACATCCATTGCTTTCCTCCTCTCCAAGGTTCTCATAGTCATCATTGTCACCGACGTCCCACTGGGTCATTATTGTCACCGATGTCCCACTGGGTGTGAGTTTTCCTTGCCCTTATGTGGGCCTACCGAGGATGTCGTAGTGGTTTGTGCAGCCCTTTGAGACACTAGTGATTTAGGGCTATATAAGTAAACATTGATTGATTGATTGATTATGGCAACAGACACATGTGAAGTTGATCTAGAGATATTTGAGTCCATCCATCCATCCATTTTCTACCGCTTATTCCCTTTCGGGGTCGCGGGGGGCGCTGGCGCCTATCTCAGCTACAATCGGGCGGAAGGCAGGGTACACCCTGGACAAGTCGCCACCTCATCGCAGGGCCAACACAGATAGACAGACAACATTCACACTCACATTCACACACTAGGGCCAATTTAGTGTTGCCAATCAAACTATCCCCAGGTGCATGTTTTTGGAGTCATTATTCCCTTATCCAAAGTGGGGTCGCGGGGGCAACATCCCAAGCAGAGAAGCCCCAGTGTGACTTATTTTTAACACTTCACTGACTGAGAACATTTCGGGTCCCCGGGATCTTTGACGTTCACCAACATGGAGGGGACGATATGTATTGTTTTTTGAAAAAGGAAAATGTCCGACTCGTATGGTGTTTTGCACAGGCGGCAGCTCCTTGAACAACCTCATGGAGCTGAAGACCATCAACATCAACCCCACGGACACCAGCATCCTTCTGCTGAGCGACTGCACAGAGGTCTGCCGCTTGTCTCGTCCTCCCCTTGACTTGCTGACCCTCCCCGTCTTCCTCCTCAGTATCACAGGTACGTGGAGGTGGGCATCAAGCAGTGCCGCAGCTCCGGTATCGACTGCAAGATCCACGGGCTGGCCATCGTGGGCCGTGTCAGAGCCGAGGACGAAGACCTGGCCACGGTTCCTTTCCTGGCCTCCGACAACGAGGAAGAGGACGAAGACAAGGCGGCCGCGGGCAGGTAGGACGACAGCCTTCAGCACGCATACCGAGCTGGAACCTCCATTCTCTGCCTTCCTCCTCAGTCTGGCTCGCAAGAAGTCCTCTGGGTTGGAGTCGGCCGCCACCATCAGGACCAAAGTCTTTGTCTGGGGACTGAATGACAAGGACCAGCTGGGCGGACTCAAAGGATCCAAGGTGCCATTTTTCAAACATGGAAGTGGTTGGAAGTTTAGACGTTGCTGGAGTCTCACATAATATACCATTAGGTAGTTGGAAGGTGCGCTAAAACTAATGAGCTACATGCTAAAATCACATTTTAACAGCATCGTATGTTAGCAACACTAGCATAGCTGCGTGAGCTACATGCTAACACCACAGTTTAACATCATGCTAGGTTAGCAACATTAGTACAGCTGTTTTAGCTACATGCTAACATCACATTTTGTAATCGTACTAGGTTAACAACACTAGCATAATTGTTTGAGCTACATGCTCGCATCACATTTTAGCAGTGTGCTAGGTTAGCAAACCTAGCTTAGCTATGTGAGTTACATGCTAACATTCCATTTTAACATCATACTAGGTTAGCAACATTAGTACAGCTGTTTTAGCTACATGATAACATCACATTTTATAATCGTACTAGGTTAACAACACTAGCATAATTTGAGCTACATGCTCGCATCACATTTGAATTCTATGCTATGTTAGCAACACTAAAATAATTATGTGAGCTACATGTTAACATCACATTTTAACATCATGCTAGGCTAGGAACACTAGCATAGCTATGTCAGCTACATGCTAGCATTACATTTTAACTGTATGCTATGTTAGCAACACTAGCATAGCTGTGTGAGCCACATGCTAACATTACATTTTAACACCATGCTAGGTTAACAAACACTATCATAGCTATGTCAGCTACATGCTAGCATTACATTTGAACTATATGCTATGTTAGCAACACTAGCATAGTTATGTGAGTTACATGTTAACATCCCATTTTAACATCATACTAGGTTAGCAACATTAGTACAGCTGTTTTAGCTACATGCTAAGATCACATTTTATAATCGTACTAGGTTAACAACACTAGCATAATTGTTTGAGCTACATGCTAACATCATATTTTAGCATCATGCTAGGTTAGCAACATTAGCTTAGCTATGTGAGCTACATGCTAACATCACATTTTAACATTCTAGGTTAGCAACATTAGCATAGCTGTTTTAGCTACATGCTAACATCACATTTTATAGTCTTACTAGGTTAGCAACACTAGCATCGCTGTGTAAGCTACACTTTGACATCATGCTAGGTTAGCAACACTAGTATAATTGTGTGAGCTACATGCTAACATCACATTTTAACAGCATCCGAGGTTGGCCACGCTAGCATAGCTGTGTGAGCTACATGCTAATATCACATTTTAACAGCATCCTGGGTTAGGAATACTTGCATAGTTATATGAGCTATGTATTAAAATCACATTTTAACAGCGTGCTAGGTTAGCAACATTAGTTTAGCTGTTTTAGCTACATGCCAACATCACATTTTATAGTCTTACTAGGTTAGCAACACTAGCATGGCTGTGTGAGCTACTAGCTAACATCACATTTTAACAGTATCCGAGGTTGGCCACGCTAGCATAGCTGTGTGAGCTACATGCTAACATTACATTTTGACATTATGCTAGGTTAGCAACACTAGAATAAATGTGTAAGCAGCATGCTAACATTACATTTTAACTGCATCCTAGGTTAGCAACACTAGCAAAGCTGTGTGAGCTACATGCTAACATCACATTTTAACAGCATCCTAGGTTAGCAACACTAGCAAAACGATGTGACCTACGTGCTAACAATATATTTTAACTTAGTGCTAGGTTAGCAACGCTAGCATAGCTACATGAGCTATTGTACCTGCCAACGTTACATTTTAGCATCATGCTAGGTTAGCGTTATATTAAACTGTATTCAACTGAAGGATAGTTGGCAGTAAATCTGTTTTTATTTCAAAATAAAAAGTATTGTACATGGGGCAGGTTCATCTCCTAGGACTTGGTCAAAGATGGCATCTTGTCTAACAGGAAGAAAATTATTCTTCTCCTCCATATTAGGGTTGCAATAAAAAATGCTTATCCTTGCACTTAATCATCTTGTCACAGATCAAAGTGCCCTCCTTTTCTGAGACCCTCTCCGCTCTCAACGTGGTCCAAGTGGCTGGTGGTTCTAAGAGTCTCTTTGCAGGTAGGACCGTGTTCCCTTCTACACGCTGACTACAACGCAAATATCATTGTCTGATGATCACGGCCCTTTGAACATACCTGTCAGTTTCAAACACTGACAAGAAGCAAGGAATTAAACAGAGACAGAATTAAATTTGGCTCAATTGAGGAGACTGTACAAAGAGTACAGTCTCACCACGCTCTGACGAAAGATTGTACGCCTCCTCATTTATTTGGACTTTCCCCGATTACATGGCAGCAGCTGTTTCTAAGGGGCAGGGGTCATAAACAGCAAAGAAAAGGTCGTAAAACAGTAATAAGAAAAGGTTGTAAACATTTCAAAGAAGAGGTCGCCTTGAGGGTAGTCTGGTCCTGCTTCCTATCCACTTTGTAGTTCTCGAGTCAAGACAATATCTTTCTGTTGATTACAATACATCAAAGAAACAGAACACTTTCATGTTTCTTCCCATCCTACAGACGGCTTTTGTCTTCTCGCCGGTAACTCACGGCAACACAAAGTTTTGTGATAACTTAGATACAATTATTCTGACAATACCTTATGTTGGGGCCACAGTTAGGGGAGTAGGACTCTGATAGAGGAATTTATGGTCATGTGACCTTAGTGCTGGCTTGTTAGATCAGGACTAAAGCTACACCCGACTGTCACTCAGGGGTCATTTTTTATATTTTGCATTTTCAGAAGCAATACAATATATAGAACATTCCATGTGAAGTGATTGCAGCCTGAAATGGATCAATAATTCATAACGTTGATTCAGTATTATATTTTTAGCGATTACAGTTTTAAAATTAAAAAAGTGTTTTTAGAGTCAACAATGCAGCTTTTTTTCTTTCACGTTTTGTTTTTTCTTCAATAGTATTTTGAGAATGTGGCGCAGGATGTTAAAAATGATCTGTGGGCCACAACTGACTATTTCAAGTCCACTATAGTTCTACTGTCTGATACTTCCAGCTGTGCACTAACGCAGTGGTCCCCAACCACCGGGCCGCGGCCCAGAATAATTGTTTTATTCATTTTTATTTAAAAAAAATATTTATATCTATATATATATATTTTTTTTTTTTATTTATTAAATCAACATAAAACACACAATATACACTTACAATTAGTGCACCAATCACAAAAACCTCCATTTTTCATGACAAAGGAAAAAAAAAAAAAAAAAAGGACCCGCCCTCCCCCACACCACCCGGGCCGCGGGACAAATTATTAAGCGTTGACCGGTCCGCGGATACAAAAAGGTTGGGGACCACTGCACTAACTACACGTGGAAACAATAAGTTAGCTGTATCGGTCTTGAAGAGCAGGAAGTTGTCGGTATCAGTTTTGAAAGTCAGGCAGGAAGTTATATGTATCGTTCTTGAGAAGCAGGAAGTTATCTATATCGACCTTGAGGTGCGGGAAGTTAACTGTATCAGTCTTAGGAAGCAGGAAGTTATTGGTATCGGTCTTAGGAAGGAGGAAGTTATTGGTATCGGTCTTAGGGAAGGAGGAAATTATTGGTATCGGTCTTAGGGAAGGAGGAAATTATTGGTATCGGTCTTAGGAAGGAGGAAATTATTGGTATCGGTCTTAGGAAGGAGGAAGTTATAGATAACAGTCTTGAGGAACAGGAAGCTATCGGTATTGGTTTTGAGAAGCAGGAAGTTATCAGTATCGGTCTTGAGGAGCAGGAAGTTATTGGTATCAGTCTTAGGGAAGGAGGAAATTATTGGTATCGGTATTAGGAAGGAGGAAGTTATTGGTAACAGTCTTGAGGAACAGGAAGCTATCGGTATTGGTTTTGAGAAGCAGGAAGTTATATGTATCGTTCTTGAGAAGCAGGAAGTTATCTATATCGACCTTGAGGTGCAGGAAGTTAACTGTATCAGTCTTAGGAAGCAGGAATTTATTGGTATCGGTCTTAGGAAGGAGGAAGTTTTTGGTATCGGTCTTAGGAAGGAGGAAGTTATTGGTATCGGTTTTAGGAAGGAGGAAGTTATTGGTATCGTTCTTAGGAAGGAGGAACTTATTGGTATCGGCCTTAGGAAGCAGGAAGTTATCAGTCTTGAGAAGCAGGAAGTTATCGCTATCGGTCTTGAAAAGCAGGATGTTATTAGTATCGGTCTTGAGAAGCAGGAAGTTGTCATTCTAAGATCGGAGTGGGCGACATGGCGTGATCAGAGTGGGCGACATGGTGTGATCAGAGTGGGCGACATGGTGTGATCAGAGTGGGTGACATGGTGTGATCAGAGTGGGTGACATGGTGTGATCAGAGTGGGTGACATGGTGTGATCAGAGTGGGTGACATGGTGTGATCAGAGTGGGTGACATGGTGTGATCAGAGTGGGTGACATGGTGTGATCAGAGTGGGTGACATGGTGTGATCAGAGTGGGTGACATGGTGTGATCAGAGTGGGTGACATGGTGTGATCAGTGTGGGTGACATGGTGTGATCAGTGTGGGTGACATGGTGTGATCAGAGTGGGTGACATGGTGTGATCAGTGTGGGTGACATGGTGTGATCAGTGTGGGTGACATGGTGTGATCAGTGTGGGAGACATGGCGTGATCAGTGTGGGTGACATGGTGTGATCAGAGTGGGTGACATGGTGTGATCAGATTGGGTGACATGGTGTGATCGGAGTGGGGTGACATGATGTGATCGGAGTGGGCGACATGGTGTGATCGGAGTGGGTGACATGGTGTGATCAGAGTGGGCGACATGGTGTGATCAGAGTGGGTGACATGGTGTGATCAGAGTGGGTGACATGGTGTGATCAGAGTGGGCGACATGGTGTGATCAGAATGGGTGACATGGTGTGATCAGAGTGGGTGACATGATGTATCCTCCTCCACATTCCACTGCTGTACAGTCACAGTGGAGGGGAAGATCCACGCGTGCGGCGAGGCCACCAACGGCCGGTTAGGTCTGGGCCTGTCCAGCGGCACCATCCCCATCCCCCGACAGATCAGCGCCCTCAGCAACTATGTGGTGAAGAAGGTGGCCGTGCACTCGGGAGGACGCCACGCCATGGCGCTCACCGTGGACGGGAAGGTCTTCTCCTGGGGCGAGGGAGACGACGGGAAGCTGGGACACTTCAGCAGGATGTGAGTCGCTCTCTCGCCGCCGCCACCGCCGGCAGAATCTGACTTTCTCTGCGTTTTGTCAGGAACTGTGACAAACCTCGCCTGATCGAAGCTCTGAAGACCAAACGCATTCGAGACATCGCCTGCGGCAGTTCTCACAGCGCCGCCATCACCTCCTCCGGCGAGCTGTACAGCTGGGGCCTGGGGGAATACGGCCGCCTCGGACACGGGGACAACACCACCCAGCTCAGGCCCAAACTGGTACGTCGAGCACGTGGGGGTCAGGCTGCACGGGTGCTGCTTGTCCTGACGATTTAGTTGGATGGGGCGCGGGTTTGGCGTGTCGTGATGATTTACAAAACCCAAAACCAGGGAAGTTGGCACGTTGTATATAAATAAAAAATAAAATAAATAGATAAATAATACATTAATAAATAAAATAAATATTAAATAAATAAAAACAGAATACATCCATCCATTTTTTACCGCTTGTCCCTATGATTTGCAAATCCTTTTCAACTTATATTCATTTAAATAAACTGCAAAGACAAGATATTTCATGTTCCAACTGAGAAACTTGATTTGTTTTTGCAAATAATCATAACTTAGACAATAATGGCAGCAACACATTGCAAACAAGTTGTCACGGGGGCATTTTTACCACTGTGTTACATGGCCTTTCCTTTTAACAACACTCTGTAAATGTTTGGGAACTGAGGAGACACATTTTTTAAACTTTTCAGGCGGAATTCTTTCCCATTCTATCTTGATGTACAGCTTAAGTTGTTCAACAGTCCGGGGTCTCTGTTGTGGTATTTTAGGCTTCACACATTTTCAATGGGAGATAGGTCTGGACTACGGGCAGGCCAGTCTAGTACCCGCAATCTTTTATTATGTAGCCACGCTGTTGTAATATGTGGCTTGGCATTATCTTGCTGAAATAAGCAGGGGCGTCCATGATAACCTTGCTTGGATGGCAACATATGTTGCTCCAAGACACTGTTGTAACATGTGGCTTGGCATTATCTTGCTGAAATAAGCAGGGGCGTCCATTATAACCTTGCTTGGATGGCAACATATGTTGCTCCAAGACACTGTTGTAACATGTGGCTTGGCATTATCTTGCTGAAATAAGCAGGGGCGTCCATGATAACCTTGCTTGGATGGCAACATATGTTGCTCCAAGACACTGTTGTAACATGTGGCTTGGCATTATCTTGCTGAAATAAGCAGGGGCGTCCATGATAACCTTGCTTGGATGGCAACATATGTTGCTCCAAGACACTGTTGTAACATGTGGCTTGGCATTATCTTGCTGAAATAAGCAGGGGCGTCCATAATAACCTTGCTTGGATGGCAACATATGTTGCTCCAAAACACTGTTGTAACATGTGGCTTGGCATTATCTTGCTGAAATAAGCAGGGGCGTCCATGATAACCTTGCTTGGATGGCAACATATGTTGCTCCAAGACACTGTTGTAACATGTGGCTTGGCATTATCTTGCTGAAATAAGCAGGGGCGTCCATAATAACCTTGCTTGGATGGCAACATATGTTGCTCCAAAACACTGTTGTAACATGTGGCTTGGCATTATCTTGCTGAAATAAGCAGGGGCGTCCATGATAACCTTGCTTGGATGGCAACATATGTTGCTCCAAAACACTGTTGTAACATGTGGCTTGGCATTATCTTGCTGAAATAAGCAGGGGCGTCCATGATAACCTTGCTTGGATGGCAACATATGTTGCTCCAAGACACTGTTGTAACATGTGGCTTGGCATTATCTTGCTGAAATAAGCAGGGGCGTCCATGATAACCTTGCTTGGATGGCAACATATGTTGCTCCAAAACACTGTTGTAACATGTGGCTTGGCATTATCTTGCTGAAATAAGCAGGGGCGTCCATGATAACCTTGCTTGGATGGCAACATATGTTGCTCCAAGACACTGTTGTAACATGTGGCTTGGCATTATCTTGCTGAAATAAGCAGGGGCGTCCATGATAACCTTGCTTGGATGGCAACATATGTTGCTCGAAAACACTGTTGTAACATGTGGCTTGGCATTATCTTGCTGAAATAAGCAGGGGCGTCCATGATAACCTTGCTTGGATGGCAACATATGTTGCTCCAAGACACTGTTGTAACATGTGGCTTGGCATTATCTTGCTGAAATAAGCAGGGGCGTCCATGATAACCTTGCTTGGATGGCAACATATGTTGCTCCAAGACACTGTTGTAACATGTGGCTTGGCATTATCTTGCTGAAATAAGCAGGGGCGTCCATGATAACCTTGCTTGGATGGCAACAAAAGTTGCTCC
This sequence comes from Nerophis ophidion, assembly GCF_033978795.1. NCBI lineage: Eukaryota > Metazoa > Chordata > Actinopteri > Syngnathiformes > Syngnathidae > Nerophis > Nerophis ophidion. Next base: position 31,687,550 of record NC_084636.1, on the reverse strand, counting down.
AATACACTGTTGTAACATGTGGCTTGCCATTATCTTGCTGAAATAAGCAGGGGCGTCCATGATAACCTTGCTTGGATGGCAACATATGTTGCTCCAAGACACTGTTGTAACATGTGGCTTGGCATTATCTTGCTGGAATAAGCAGGGGCGTCCATGATAACCTTGCTTGGATGGCAACATATGTTGCTCCAAGACACTGTTGTAACATGTGGCTTGGCATTATCTTGCTGAAATAAGCAGGGGCGTCCATGATAACCTTGCTTGGATGGCAACATATGTTGCTCCAAAACACTGTTGTAACATATGGCTTGGCATTATCTTGCTGAAATAAGCAGGGGCGTCCATGATAACCTTGCTTGGATGGCAACATATGTTGCTCCAAGACACTGTTGTAACATGTGGCTTGGCATTATCTTGCTGAAATAAGCAGGGGCGTCCATGATAACCTTGCTTGGATGGCAACATATGTTGCTCCAAGACACTGTTGTAACATGTGGCTTGGCATTATCTTGCTGAAATAAGCAGGGGCGTCCATGATAACCTTGCTTGGATGGCAACATATGTTGCTCCAAAACACTGTTGTAACATGTGGCTTGGCATTATCTTGCTGAAATAAGCAGGGGCGTCCATGATAACCTTGCTTGGATGGCAACATATGTTGCTCCAAGACACTGTTGTAACATGTGGCTTGGCATTATCTTGCTGAAATAAGCAGGGGCGTCCATGATAACCTTGCTTGGATGGCAACATATGTTGCTCCAAGACACTGTTGTAACATGTGGCTTGGCATTATCTTGCTGAAATAAGCAGGGGCGTCCATGATAACCTTGCTTGGATGGCAACATATGTTGCTCCAAAACCTGTATGTACCTTTCAGCATTAATGGTGACTTTACAGATGTGTAAGTTACCCAAGTCTTGGGCAGTAATACACCTCCATACCATCACAGATGCTGGCTTTTCAACTTTGTGCCTATAACAGTCTTTATGGTTCTTTTACTCTTGGGTCCTGAGCAGTGGTCCCCAACCTTTTTGTATCCGCGGACCGGTCAACGCTTAATAATTTGTCCCGCGGCCCGGGTGGGGGGAGGGGGAGGGCGGAGTCCTTTTTTATTTATTTTTTATGGTCAGTGCACTAATTGTAAGTGTATATTGTGTTTTTATGTTGCTTTTTTTTTAAATAAAAAAGAATAAAAAATTCTTCTGCGGCCCGGTGGTTGGGGACCATTGGTCCAGAGGACATGACGTCCACAGTTTCCAAAAACAATTTGAAATGAGGACTCGTCAGACCACGGAACACTTTTCCACTTTGCATCAGTTCATCTTAGATGAGCTCGGGCCCAGCGAAGCCGGCGGCGCTTATGGGTGTTGTTGATAAATGGCTTTGGCTTTGTATAGTAGAGTTTTAACTTGCACTTACAGGTGTAGTGACAAACTGTTGTTACTGACAGTGGTTTTCTGAAGTCTTCCTGAGCCCATGTGGTGATATCTTTTACACACTGATGTCGCTTTTTGATGCAGTACCACCTGAGGGATGGAAGGTCCGTAATATCATGGCTTACATGCAGTGATTTCTCCAGATTCTCTGAACCTCTTGATGATATTACGGACAGTAGATGATGAAACCCCTCAATTCCCTGCAATAGCTGGTTGAGAAATGTTGTTCTTAAACTGTTGGACATTTTGCTCAGGCATTTGTTGACAAATTGGTGACCCTCGCCCCGTCCTTGTTTGTGAATGACTGAGCATTTAATGGAAGCTGCTTTTATACCCAATCATGGCACCCACCTGTTCCCAATTAGCCTGTTCACCTGTGGGATGTTCCAAACAAGTGTTTTATGAGCTGTCCTCAACTTTCTCAGTCTTTTTTGCCACTTGTGCCAGCTTTTTTTGAAAAATGTTGCAGGCATCAAATTCCAAATGAGCTAATATTTGCAAAAAATAACAGTTTGCCAGTGTGAACATTAAATATCTTGTCTTTGCAGTCTATTCAATTGAATATAGGTTGAAAAGGATTTGCAAATCTTTTTATTTACCATTTCCACAACGTGCCACCTTCACTGGTTTTGGGGTTTGTAGTTGAATTCCGTGTGAGTTTAGCACATCGTGATGATTTAATCCCGATGATTCCTTTGTTTGTGGCGTGCAGGTGAAAGTGCTGCTGGGATACCGTGTGGTGCAGGTGGCGTGTGGCAGCAGGGACGCTCAAACTCTGGCACTCACTGATGAAGGTACTTTTGGAGAAGGATCCGGTAGGGGCGGCCCCGATCCGATACTCGCTCTGATATCAGCAGAAAACAACTGATATGTGTTTGTATGTAAAATATGTGAATTCATGTGCGATACAAGCATCCCTTTACTTACATGACATTTTTATTCATTTATACATTTATATTAAATTTTTTTTATTTTTTTTATTTCCTCAGTATTATTGTATTACTTAAAATATTTATATCCATATTTACTAATTTATTAAATTTTTTTTCTTATTTTTATTTTATTCATATTTAAAAAAAAGTTAATTACAATATTCATACTTGTATGAATAAATTAGCTTTTTAACAAACTTTATTACGTTGTCGTTGTCTCGAAAGGATATCGACATCAGATATTGATCAGATATCAGCGTTCATGTCACATGTGCGATATCATGTGTGATACAAGCAGCCCTGCAGCGTGTTAACTCAATTTATTCCATTTTAGTCAAGCCGTTTACAAAAGGTAAACATGCTTGGCTATAGGCGACAAGCAGCTACACAACAGCTAAGCACACATGCTAGACATAGGTATGGGACATTTGTCAATAAAAACAAGTATCAAATAATTTATATTTACATATTACTTACACACACAAAGTCTCCAAGGCAGAAGCGTATTCAAAAGTATACAGTAACAAATGTGTCCGCATCATTCAACTATTTGCGTCACAAGCTGAACTTCATGAACTATTATCCAACAAAAAGAATAACCACTCCATTTCAACTTAGAGACAGCGTACGTCCATTCCAGACAGTTAATAATGAATAGTTTTTCATAGCTACTGTTGTTTTCTCTTCGATTCATTTCACTTAATCAAACCTTTTCCAACCTGACAAAATGATACAGGTGCGATTGATTCCTGTTGATGTCCTATTGCATTAATACTGATATCGGACAATACTCAAGGCTTCCGCTAAACATGCACTTTGTTGTAGTTTCGAAATTTGTTTTTTGTGCGGGTTCATGAATTGTGTTTTTGTGATGTTATCACAAAAAGGTTTTTTTTGGGTGAATTTATTATGTTCTTTCACTTCCTTCTGACTTCTCACGCCCTGCGTGGCTTTCAGAGTTTCCGCCACACTCTTCCTCACTTTGCTGTGTTGAGGAAGCAGAGATATGCAAAAAAAAAACGAGTGCAAAGCCACTGTGTTTGATGCCGTGACCCGGATGATAGTTGTCTACAAACAAACCTCGAGTGCGAAGCCACTAATTTTGTGCCGCGACCCAATGATTGTTGTTTACAAACCCCATCACAAGTGCAAAACCGTTAATTTGGTGCCGTGACCCAGATGATCGCTATTTACAAACCCATCACGTGTAAAGCCACTAACATGGTGCCGTGACCCTGATGATCATTGTTTACAAACCCATCACGAGTACAAAACCACTAATTTGGTGCTGTGACCCGATGATAGTTGCTTATAAACCCATCCCGTGTAAAGCCACTAACATGGTGCCGTGACCCTGATGATCGTTGTTTACAAACCCATCACAAGTACAAAACCACTAAATTGCTGCTGTGAGCCAATGATTGTTGTTTACAACCCCATCACAAGTGCAAAACCGTTAATTCGGTGCCGTGACCCAGATGATCGCTATTTACAAACCCATCACGTTTAAAGCCACTAACATGGTGCCGTGACGCTGATGATCGTTGTTTACAAACCCATCACAAGTACAAAACCACTAATTTGGTGCTGTGACGCGATGATAGTTGCTTATAAACTCATCACGTGTAAAGCCACTAACATGGTGCCGTGACCCTGATGATCGTTGTTTACAAACCCATCACGAGTACAAAACCACTAATTTGGTGCTGTGACCCAATGATTGTTGTTTACAACCCCATCACAAGTGCAAAACCGTTAATTTGGTGCCGTGACCCAGATGACCGGTATTTATAAACCCATCACGTGTAAAGCCACTAACATGGTGCCGTGACCCTGATGATCGTTGTTTACAAACCCATCACGAGTACAAAACCACTAATTTGGTGCTGTGACCCGATGATAGTTGCTTACAAACTCATCACGTGTAAAGCCACTAACATGGTGCCGTGACCCAGATGATCATTGTTTACAAACCCATCACGAGTACAAAACCACTAATTTGGTGCTGTGACCCGATGATTGTTGCTTACAAACTCATCACGTGTAAAGCCACTAACATGGTGCCGTGACCCTGATGATAGTTGCTTACAAACTCATCACGTGTACAAAGCCATTAGTTTGGTGCCGCAAGCCGAATGATCGTTGTTTACAAACCCATGAGGAGTGCAAAGCCATTATTTTGGTCCTGTGTCCCGGCTGAGCGTTGTCTATAAAACCTTCACATGTAAAGCCACTAAATTGGTGCTGTGACCCGGATGATCATTGTTTACAAACCCATCACGAGTGCAAAGCCACTAATTTGGTGCCCTGTCCTGGATGATTGTTGTCTACAAACCCATCACGTGTAAAGCCACTAAATTGGTGCTGTGACCCGGATGATCATTGCTTACAATACCATCACGAGTGCAAAGTCAAACCACTATTTTGGTGCATGACCCGGATGACCGTTATCTACAACCGATCAAAAGTCGTTAGTTTGGGACTGTGACCTGGGTGATTGTTGTTTACAAACCCATCACGAGTGCAAAGCCACTAATTTGATGACGTGTCCTGGAAGATCGTTGTCTACAAATCCATCACGAGTGCGGAGTCAAACCACTAATTTGGTGCCGTGTCCCGGATGATGGTTGTCTACACACCCATCAGGAGTATGAAGTCAAACCACTAATTTGGTGCCGTGTCCCGGATTATTGTTGTCTACAACCCATCACAAGTGCTAAGTCGTTTATTTGGTGCTGTGACCCGGGTGATCGTTGTTTACAAAACCATCACGAGTGCTAAGCCACTAATTTGATGACGTGTCCTGGAAGATCATTGTCTACAAACCCATCACAAGTGCAAAGTCAAACCACTATTTTGGTGCATGACCCGGATGATCGTTATCTACAACCCATCAAAAGTCGTTAGTTTGGTGCTGTGACCTGGGTGATTGTTGTTTACAAACCCATCACGAGTGCAAAGCCACTAATTTGATGACGTGTCCTGGAAGATCGTTGTCTACAAATCCATCACGAGTGCGGAGTCAAACCACTAATTTGGTGCCGTGTCCCGGATGATCGTTGTCTACACACCCATCAGGAGTATGAAGTCAAACCACAAATTTGGTGCCGTGTCCCGGATTATTGTTGTCTACAACCCATCACAAGTGCTAAGTCGTTTATTTGGTGCTGTGACCCGGGTGATCGTTGTTTACAAAACCATCACGAGTGCTAAGCCACTAATTTGATGACGTGTCTTGGAAGATCGTTGTCTACAAACCCATAACAAGTGCAAAGTCAAACCACTATTTTGGTGCATGACCCGGATGATCGTTATCTACAACCCATCAAAAGTCGTTAGTTTGGTGCTGTGACCTGGGTGATTGTTGTTTACAAAACCATCACGAGTGCAAAGCCACTAATTTGATGATGTGTCCCGGAAGATCGTTGTCTACAAATCCATCACGAGTGCGGAGTCAAACCACTAATTTGGTGCCGTGTCCCGGATGCTCGTTGTCTACACACCCATCAGGAGTATGAAGTCAAACCACTAATTTGGTGCTGTGACCCGGATGATCATTGTTTACAAACCCATCACAAGTGCAAAGCCACTAATTTGGTGCCCTGTCCTGGATGATCGTTGTCTACAAACCCATCACGAGTGCAAAGTCAAACCACTATTTTGGTGCATGATCCGGATGATCGTGATCTACAACCCATCAAAGGTCGTTAGTTTGGTGCTGTGACCTGGGTGATTGTTGTTTAAAAACCCATCACAAGTGCAAAGCCACTAATTTGATGACGTCCTGGAAGATCGTTGTCTACAAATCCATCACGAGTGCGAAGTCAAACCACTAAATTGGTGCCGTGTCCCGGATGATCGTTGTCTACAAACCCATCAGGAGTATGAAGTCAAACCACTAATTTGGTGCTGTGACCCGGATTATTGTTGTCTGAAACCCATCACAAGTGCTAAATCGTTTATTTGGTGCTGTGACCCGGGTGATCGTTGTTTACAAAACCATCACGAGTGCAAAGTCAAACCACTATTTTGGTGCATGACCCGGATGATCGTTGTCTACAAACTCATCACGGGTGCAAAGTCCATCCATTCATCCATTTTCTACCGCTTATTCCCTTTTGAGGTCGCGGGGGGCGCTGGGGCCTATCTCAGCTACAATCGGGCAGAAGGCGGAGTACACCCTGGACAAGTCGCCACCTCATCGCAGGGCCAACACAGATAGACAGACAACATTCACACTCACATTCACACACTAGGGCCAATTTAGTGTTGCCAATCAACCTATCCCCAGGTGCATGTCTTTGGAAGTGGGAGGAAGCCGGAGTACCCGGAGGGAACCCACGCATTCACGGGGAGAATTTCCAAACTCCACACAGAAAGATCCCAAGCCTGGGATTGAACCCAGGACTGCAGGACCTTCGTATTGTGAGGCAGACGCACTAACCCCTCTGCCACCGTGAAGCCCGAGTGCAAAATCAAACCACTAATTTGGTGCCGTGATCCGGATGATCGCTGTCTACTAACTCATCACAAGTGCAAAGCCACTAATTTTGCTCTGTGACTCGGATGGTCACTGTCTATCAATCAATCAATCAATGTTTATTTATATAGCCCCAAATCACAAATGTCTCAAAGGACTGCACAAATCATTACGACTACAACATCCTCGGAAGAACCCACAAAAGGGCAAGGAAAACTCACACCTAGTGGGCAGGGAGAATTCACATCCAGTGGGACGCCAGTGACAATGCTGACTATGAGAAACCTTGGAGAGGACCTCAGATGTGGGCAACCCCCCCCCCCTCTAGGGGACCGAAAGCAATGGATGTGGAGCGGGTCTAACATGATACTGTGAAAGTTCAATCCATAGTGGCTCCAACACAGCCGCGAGAGTTCAGTTCAAGCGGATCCAAGACAGCAGCGAGAGTCCCGTCCACAAGAGACCATCTCAAGCGGAGGCGGATCAGCAGCGTAGAGATGTCCCCAACCGATACAGGCGAGCGGTCCATCCTGGGTCCCGACGAGCGGTCCATCCTGGGTCTCGACTCTGGACAGCCAGTACTTCATCCATGGTCATCGGACCGGACCCCCTCCACAAGGGAGGGGGGGACATAGGAGAAGGAAAAGAAGCGGCAGATCAACTGGTCTAAAAAGGTGGTCTATTTAAAGGCTAGAGTATACAGATGAGTTTTAAGGTGAGACTTAAATGCTTCTACTGAGGTAGCATCTCGAACTGTTACCGGGAGGGCATTCCAGAGTACTGGAGGCCGAACGGAAAACGCTCTATAGCCCGCAGACTCTTTTTGGGCTCTAGGAATCACTAATAAGCCGGAGTCTTTTGAAGGCAGATTTCTTGCCGGGACATATGGTACAATACAATCGGCAAGATAGGCTGGAGCTAGACCGGGTAGTATTTTATACGTAAGTAGTAAAACCTTAAAGTCACTTCTTAAGTGTACAGGAAGCCAGTGCAGGTGAGCCAGTACAGGCGTAATGTGATCAAACTTTCTTGTTCTTGTCAAAAGTCTAGCAGCCACATTTTGTACCAACTGTAATCTTTTAATGCTAGACATGGGGAGACCCGAAAATAATACGTTACAGTAATCGAGACGAGACGTAACAAACGCATGGATAATGATCTCGGCGTCTTTAGTGGACAGAATGGAGCGAATTTTAGCGATATTACGGAGATGAAAGAAGGCCGTTTTAGTAACGCATTTAATGTGTGACTCAAAGGAGAGAGTTGGGTCGAAGATAATACCCAGATTTTTTCCAGTCACCTTGTTTTATTATTTGGTTGTCAAATGTTAAAGTTGTATTATTAAATAGAGGTCGGTGTCTAGCAGGACCGATAATCAGCATTTCTACAAACCCATTACATGGAAAAAGCCACTAATTTGGTGCCGTGACCCGGATGTAATTGTGGTTTAGGTGGGTTAGTGTAACAGACCAAACTTCCCTCCCTGACACCTTAAGAGCTTGCATTGGGGGGGGGGGGGGGGGCGACACGGAAGCAGGTTCTGGACCGACTGGACCACACGCATACATGTCTTGTTCTTGTTTTGCAGGGTTGGTGTTCTCTTGGGGCGACGGAGACTTCGGCAAGTTGGGTCGCGGAGGCAGCGAGGGTTGCAACATCCCCCAGAACATCGAGAGGCTGAACGGACAGGGCGTCTCCCAAATCGAATGCGGCGCTCAGTTCTCCTTGGCTCTGACCAAATCAGGCGTGGTGTGGACATGGTAATAAACCCCGCCCCCCCCACACAAACTCATGCCAAACATGTCCCCCACGTGACGCGGACCTCCACACAGGGGCAAAGGGGACTACTTCCGACTGGGACACGGCACGGACGTCCACGTGCGGAAGCCCCAGATGGTGGAGGGCCTGCGAGGCAAGAAGATAGTCCATGTCGCAGTCGGAGCCTTGCACTGTTTGGCGGTCACGGATTCAGGACAGGTGAGTCAACAACGGAAGCGCCTCTCCCAGAACCGCGAGACACGAGTATGGTGTACGCCCCCGCCTCAGGTGTACGCCTGGGGGGACAACGACCACGGACAACAAGGCAACGGCACCACAACGGTCAACAGGAAGCCCATGCTGGTGCAGGGTCTGGAGGGCCAGAAGATCACCAGAGTGGCCTGTGGCTCCTCCCACAGCGTAGCCTGGACCACCGTGGATGTGACCACGCCCTCTGTCCACGAGCCGGTCCTGTTCCAGACTGCCAGGGACTCACTCGGGGCGTCTTATTTAGGTGAGACATCGTTTCATTCAAATACTTAGTCTAATATGTTCAACTGCGACTGATTGACATACTGTATCCTCTGCAACTGAGTATTTGATGTGTACTTGTCCAATGGATGTCATACCGCCCTGAGATCGGTAGGTTGTGAGTTCAAACCCCGGCCGAGTCATACCAAAGACTATAAAAATGGATCCCATTACCTCCCTGCTTGGCACTCAGCATCAAGGGTTGGAATTGGGGGTTAAATCACCCAAAATAATTCCTGGGCGTGGCCACCGCTGCTGCCCACTGCTCCCCTCACCTCCCAGGGGGTGATCAAGGGTGATGGGTCAAATGCAGAGAAAAATTTCGCCACACCTAGTGTGTGTGTGTGACAATCATTGGTACTTTAACTTATGTTAGTTTAGCATCACTAGCATAGTTATGTCACCTACATGCTAACATTACATTTTAACATCATTTCAAGTTAGCTACAATAGCATAGCTATGTGAGTTACATGCTAACATTACATTTTAACATCATGCTAGGTTAGCAACACTAGCATAGCTATGTGCGTTACATGCTAACATTACATCTTAACATCATGCTCTGTTAGCATCACTAGCATAGCTATGTGAGCTACATGCTGACGTTACATTATAATATCATGCTATATTAGCATCACTAGCTTAGCTATGTGAGCTACATGCTAACATTACATTTTAACATCATTTCAGGTTAGCAACACTAGCAAAGCTATGTGAGCTACATGCTAACATTACATCTTAAGATCATGCTCTGTTAGCATCACTAGCATTGCTATGTGAGCTACATGCTGACATTACATTATAACATCATGCTATATTAGCATCACTAGCTTAGCTATGTGAGCTACATGCTAACATTACATTATAACATCATGCTATATTAGCATCACTAGCTTAGCTATGTGAGCTACATGCTAACATTACATTATAACATCATTTCAGGTTAGCAAAAATAGCATATCTATGTGAGCTACATGCTAACATTACATTATAACATCATGCTAGTTCAGCAGCACTACCATAGCCATACATGTAATAGACCTACGTCTGTTACTGGCTGACGGGTAGTTTGGCATCACTAGCATAGTTATGTCACCTACATGCTAACATTACATTTTAACATCATTTCAGGTTAGCAACACTAGCAAAGCTATGTGAGCTACATGCTGACATTACATTCTAACATCATTACAGGTTAGCAACACTTGCATAGCTATGTGAGTTACATGCTAACATTACATTTTAACATCATGCTAGGTTAGCAACACTAGCATAGCTATGTGAGTTACATGCTAACATTACATCTTAACATCATGCTCTGTTAGCATCACTAGCATAGCTATGTGAGCTACATGCTGACATTACATTATAACATCATGCTATATTAGCATCACTAGCTTAGCTATGTGAGCTACATGCTAACATTACATTATAACATCATGCTAGGTTAGCAACACTTGCATAGCTAAGTGAGTTACATGCTAACATTACATTTTAACATCATGCTAGGTTAGCAACACTAGCGTAGCTATGTGAGTTACATGCTAACATTACATCTTAAGATCATGCTCTGTTAGCATCACTAGCATAGCTATGTGAGCTACATGTTAACATTACATTATAACATCATGCTAGGTTAGCAACACTAGCTTAACTATGTGAGCTACATGTTAACATTACATTTTAACATCATTTCAGGTTAGCAAAAATAGCATATCTATGTGAGCTACATGCTAACATTACATTATAACATCATGCTAGGTTAGCAACACTAGCATAGCTATGTGAGCTACATGCTAAAACCACATTTTAACATCATGCTAGTTCAGCAGCACTACCATAGCCATACATGTAATAGACTTACGTCTGTTACTGGCTGACGGATAGTCGGCATACATTTATTTTAGGATGTATAGTGAAGCCTGATTTTTCTACATGTTGGGTGTGTACACGGAGCGAGTTCATCCATCTAGGGGTGGGTCAGTGGTGGTAGCATGTCTCACACAGGAAGGACGTTTTTCCTCCATGACATCATTAACAGGATCTTACCTCAAAGTGGAGCAAACAAGTGATGGAGATAATAGATTTTTTTCATCATGCCGTTTTAAAGGCCTACTGAAAGCCACTACTAGCGACCACGCAGTCTGATAGTTTATATATCAATGATGAAATATTAACATTGCAACACATGCCAATACGGCCTTTTTAGTTTACATAATTGCAATTTTAAATTTCCCGCAAAGTGTCGTGTTGAAAACGTCGCGGTATGATGACTCGTATGCAGAGGTGGGTAGAGTAGCCAGAAATTGTACTCAAGTAAGAGTACAGTTACTTTAGAGATTTATTACTCAAGTAAAAGTAAGGAGTAGTCACCCAAATATTTACTTGAGTAAAAGTAAAAAGTATGTTGTGAAAAATCTACTCAAGTACTGAGTAACTGATGAGTAACCTGATTACGGCAAAAAATAATGCACAAAAACATAAAAATAGCAATGAACAAATTCAGAGCCATGAATATCTCTTAAGCAACTAAAACAATAATATATATTAAATAATAGTACATTAAAATAAAATGAAAAAAATGGCACATTGAGCCACAATAACTTAACAGCACCATAGCCTCAGTAGGCATTCATTGATTTGATTGATTGATTAAAACATGTATTAGTAGATTGCACAGTACAGTACATATTCCGTACAATTGACCACTAAATGGTAACACCCCAATAAGTTTTTCAACGTTTATCAATTACTTAATAAATGACCAAGTCGAGGTGATCTACCTCATTTATACATATACATACACACACAAATCATTTATACACACACATATCATACATACACACACATATCATATATATATGTATATATATATATTAAATATATATATATATATATATATATACATTTATATTTACAGTATATAATTTATATTTATCTATTTTGCCGTTTTTGTTGACATGTTAAAGGTGTTTTAATGAATATACATGCATGTTTAACATATAGATTCCTATCTTTCATGAAGACAAGAATATAAGTTGGTGTATTACCTGATTCTGATGACTTGCATTGATTGGAATCAGACAGTATAGTGCTGATAATGTCCACGTTTTCAAATGGAGGAGAAAAAAAGTTCCTCTTTTCTGTCTAATACCACATGAAAGTCGTTGGTTTTTGGCATCTTATTTGTCCAGCTTCCATATTCGTTTTTATACACTTTACAAGAAACACATTGGCGGCAAACTCCGTGGCTTGCTAGCTTGTTTGCGCTGGCTTTCGGAGACTCTTATTTTGTTAGCGCAGGCGCGATGGAGCGGCGCTTTTATTGTGAAGACAGGAACTGTGCGATCAGTCTTTAGGGTTTTGACGGGAAGTACGGTTGAAATAAAAAGTGTCTTTTTTCCTTTACACTTTTGATTGATTGATTGAAACTTTTATTATTAGATTGCACAGTACAGTACATAATCTGTACAATTGACCACTAAATGGTTTTTTAACTTGTTTAAGTCGGGTCACGTGACCGCCTGGCTCTGTTTGATTGGTCCAACGTCACCAGTGACTGCATGTGATTGGTGAAAGGCAGGCATGCGTAGATTCTACTTTGAAGCTCTGTCATTAACCAAAACAAACATTAATAGATCGATAAAAAAAAGTAGCGAGTAGCGAGCTGAATGTAGATAAATGGAACGGAGTAAAAGTAGCGTTTCTTCTCTATAAATATACTCAAGTAAAAGTAAAAGTATGTTGCAGAAAAACTACTCGTAGAAGTACAATTTATCCCAAAAGTTACTCAAGTAAATGTAACGGAGTAAATGTAGCGCGTTACTACCCACCTCTGCTCGTATGATGACGCGTGGGTTGGATGTCTCGGGTTGTAGCGGACGTTATTTTCCAGCCCGATCCAAGCTATAAGTAGTCTGCTTAAATCGCATAATTAAACAGTATTCCGGACATCTGTGTTGCTGAATCTTTTGCAATTTGTTTAATTAATAATGGAGAAGTCAAAGTAGAAAGATGGAGGTGGGAAGCTTTAGCCTTTAGCCACACAAACACAATCGGTGTTTCCTTCTTTAAATTCCCGAAGGCGAAGCTTTGCTACGGATCAGAGAGGTCAAGCAAACATGGATCCCGACCAAATGTCAACCGGCAGTTTTCGGTGAGAAAATTGTGGTAATAAGTTTGCTCTTACCGGCGACACGCGGCGACATCAGCGTAGCTTCCAGCAGCGTGACTTGCCTCAGAGACTCTGAGTCAACACACGTACCCGTAGCCACACCCGTCCGACTTTAGGTACACTTTAATCTCACTAAAACACTAACACAATGAGCGGATAAGGGATTTTCAATCAATCAATCAATCAATGTTTATTTATATAGCCCCAAATCACAAATGTCTCAAAGGACTGCACAAATCATTACGACTACAACATCCTCGGAAGAACCCACAAAAGGGCAAGGAAAACTCACACCCAGTGGGCAGGGAGAATTCACATCCAGTGGGACGCCAGTGACAATGCTGACTATGAGAAACCTTGGAGAGGACCTCAGATGTGGGCAACCCCCCCCCCTCTAGGGGACCGAAAGCAATGGATGTCGAGCGGGTCTAACATGATACTGTGAAAGTTCAATCCATAGTGGCTCCAACACAGCCGCGAGAGTTCAGTTCAAGCGGATCCAAGACAGCAGCGAGAGTCCCGTCCACAGGAAACCATCTCAAGCGGATCAGCAGCGTAGAGATGTCCCCAACCGATACAGGCGAGCGGTCCATCCTGGGTCCCGAAGAGCGGTCAATCCTGGGTCTCGACTCTGGACAGCCAGTACTTCATCCATGGTCATCGGACCGGACCCCCTCCACAAGGGAGGGGGGGACATAGGAGAAAGAAAAGAAGCGGCAGATCAACTGGTCTAAAAAGGAGGTCTATTTAAAGGCTAGAGTATACAGATGAGTTTTAAGGTGAGACTTAAATGCTTCTACTGAGGTAGCATCTCGAACTGTTACCGGGAGGGCATTCCAGAGTACTGGAGCCCGAACGGAAAACGCTCTATAGCCCGCAGACTTTTTTTGGGCTCTAGGAATCACTAATAAGCCGGAGTCTTTTGATTTTCCAGAATTATCATAGTAAATATGTGTAATAACATCTGCAATCGCCTTTTTTTTATTTGATTTTTTCTAGTCCTTTACTCTCAATATCCTCATTCACGATTTTTTTCATCTTCGCTCAAATTAATGGGGAAATTGATGCTTTCTCGGTCGGAATAGCTCTTGGTGCTGAAGGCTCACTTTGTAAACAATGTGAGGATGTGAGGAGCCCTACAACCCGTGATGTCACGCGCACATCGTCGGCAAGGCTTTTTTATTAGCGACCTAAAGTTGCGAACTTTATCGTCTATTTTCTCTACTAAATCCTTTCAGCAAAAATATGGCAATGTCGCGAAATGATCAAGTATGAGACATAAAATGGACCTGCTATCTCTGTTTAAATAAGAACATTTCATTTCAGTAGGCCTTTAAAGTGTTTCCTCCCAGCAGGGGGCAGTGTTGTGCAATCTGACATGTGTGCTATCTCGCCAGGTGTGCAGTCAGACAGCAGCGACTCCTCTGCCAGAAACAAGATGAGCGGTCAGAGCAACGCGAAGCCAAACCGACCGTCACTGGCCAAGATTCTCCTCAGCCTGGACGGCAACCTGGCCAAGCAACAAGCGCTCTCTCATGTTCTGTCCGCCTTACAGATCATGTATGCCAGGTACCAGGGCGCAAATACACAGGGGGGGCCCTCAAGCTGCTCCACTGAGGGCCACAGACTGACAAATCAAAGCAAGGAGTTTTCGCCTTCAAAAACCAGGACAATATAGAGACGTTTGTGTGAATGCTGACCAGCCAAAGCTGAACTGGAATGCTAACAGTTAGCACATTGGCTAGTGACAAAAAATAGGAGCCAAATGAGTACAGTGTTTACAGTTAGCATTCATAGAAAAAATACCGAAGGCATCAAGAAACAAGAAATAGGAGCCAAATGAGTACGGTGTTTACAGTTAGCATTCGTAAAAAAATACCAGAGACATCAAGTAACAAAAAATAGGAGGCAAATGAGTACGGTGTTTACAGTTAGCATTCGTGAAATACCAAAGGCGTCAAGTACCAAAATAATAGGAGCTAAATGAGTACGGTGTTTACGGTTAGCATTCGTAAAAAAATACCAAAGGCATTGAGTAACAAAAAATAGGAGACAAATGAGTACAATGTTTACAGTTAGCATTCGTGAAATATCAAAGGCGTCAAGTAACAAAAAATATGAGCCAAATGAGTACAGTGTTTACGGTTAGCATTTGTAAAAAAATACCAAAGGCATCAAGTAACAAAAAATAGGAGACTAAAGAGTACAATGTTTACAGTTAGCATTCGTGAAATACCAGAGACATCAAGTAAAAAAAATAGGAGGCAAATGAGTACGGTGTTTACAGTTAGCATTCGTGAAATACCAAAGGCATCAAGTAACAAAAAATAGGAGACAAATGAGTACAATGTTTACAGTTAGCATTCGTGAAATACCAAAGGCGTCAAGTAACAAAAAATAGGAGCCAAATGAGTATGGTGTTTACGGTTAGCATTCGTGAAATACCAAAGGTGTCAAGAAACAAGAAATAGGAGCCAAATGAGTACGGTGTTTGCGGTTAGCATTCGTAAAAAAATACCAGAGACATCAAGTAACAAAAAATAGCAGGCAAATGAGTACCGTGTTTACAGTTAGCATTCGTGAAATACCAAAGGCGTCAAGTAACAAGAAATAGGAGCCAAATGAGTACGGTGTTTACGGTTAGCATTCGTAAAAAAATACCAGAGACATCAAGTAAAGAAAATAGGAGGCAAATGAGTACGGTGTTTACAGTTAGCATTCGTGAAATACCAAAGGCATCAAGTAACAAAAAATAGGAGCCAAATGAGTACGGTGTTTACAGTTAGCATTCGTGAAATACCAAAGGCGTCAAGTAACAAAAAATAGGAGCCAAATGAGTACGGTGTTTACAGTTAGCATTCATAGAAAAAATACCGAAGGCATCAAGTAACAAAAATAGGAGCCAAATGAGTACGGTGTTTACGGTTAGCATTCGTAAAAAAATACCAGAGACATCAAGTAACAAAAAATAGGAGGCAAATGATTACGGTGTTTACAGTTAGCATTCGTGAAATACCAAAGGCGTCAAGTAACAAGAAATAGGAGCCAAATGAGTACGGTGTTTACGGTTAGCATTCGTGAAATACCAAAGGCGTCAAGAAACAAGAAATAGGAGCCAAATGAGTACGGTGTTTACGGTTAGCATTCGTAAAAAAATACCAGAGACATCAAGTAACAAAAAATAGCAGGCAAATGAGTACCGTGTTTACAGTTAGCATTCGTGAAATACCAAAGGCGTCAAGTAACAAGAAATAGGAGCCAAATGAGTACGGTGTTTACAGTTAGCATTCATAGAAAAAATACCGAAGGCATCAAGTAACAAAAATAGGAGCCAAATGAGTACGGTGTTTACGGTTAGCATTCGTAAAAAAATACCAAAGGCATCAAGTAACAAAAAATAGGAGACAAATGAGTACAATGTTTACAGTTAGCATTCGTGAAATACCAATGGCGTCAAGTAACAAAAAATAGGAGCCAAATGAGTACGGTGTTTACGGTTAGCATTCGTAAAAAAATACCAAAGGCATCAAGTAACAAAAAATAGGAGACAAATGAGTACGGTGTTTACAGTTAGCATTCGTAAAAAAATACCAGAGACATCAAGTAACAAAAAATAGGAGGCAAATGAGTACGGTGTTTACAGTTAGCATTCGTGAAATACCAAAGGCGTCAAGTAACAAGAAATAGGAGCCAAATGAGTACGGTGTTTACGGTTAGCATTCGTGAAATACCAAAGGCGTCAAGAAACAAGAAATAGGAGCCAAATGAGTACGGTGTTTACGGTTAGCATTCGTAAAAAAATACCAAAGGCATCAAGTAACAAAAAATAGGAGCCAAATGAGTACGGTGTTTACAGTTAGCATTCGTGAAATACCAAAGGCGTCAAGTAACAAAAAATAGGAGCCAAATGAGTACGGTGTTTACAGTTAGCATTCATAGAAAAAATACCGAAGGCATCAAGTAACAAAAATAGGAGCCAAATGAGTACGGTGTTTACGGTTAGCATTCGTAAAAAAATACCAAAGGCATCAAGTAACAAAAAATAGGAGACAAATGAGTACAATGTTTACAGTTAGCATTCGTGAAATACCAATGGCGTCAAGTAACAAAAAATAGGAGCCAAATGAGTACGGTGTTTACGGTTAGCATTCGTAAAAAAATACCAAAGGCATCAAGTAACAAAAAATAGGAGACAAATGAGTACGGTGTTTACAGTTAGCATTCGTAAAAAAATACCAGAGACATCAAGTAACAAAAAATAGGAGGCAAATGAGTACGGTGTTTACAGTTAGCATTCGTGAAATACCAAAGGCGTCAAGTAACAAGAAATAGGAGCCAAATGAGTACGGTGTTTACGGTTAGCATTCGTGAAATACCAAAGGCGTCAAGAAACAAGAAATAGGAGCCAAATGAGTACGGTGTTTACGGTTAGCATTCGTAAAAAAATACCAAAGGCATCAAGTAACAAAAAATAGGAGCCAAATGAGTACAATGTTTACAGTTAGCATTCGTGAAATACCAAAGGTGTCAAGAAACAAGAAATAGGAGCCAAATGAGTACGGTGTTTACGGTTAGCATTCGTAAAAAAATACCAGAGACATCAAGTAACAAAAAAATAGGAGGCAAATGAGTACGGTGTTTACAGTTAGCATTCGTGAAATACCAAAGGCGTCAAGTAACAAGAAATAGGAGGCAAATGAGTACGGTGTTTACAGTTAGCATTCGTGAAATACCAAAGGCGTCAAGTAACAAGAAATAGGAGGCAAATGAGTACGGTGTTTACAGTTAGCATTCAAGAAATACCAAAGCATATGACAATGCTGTGTATACCTGCTAAATCTGGCATGCTAATGTTAGCTTGTTAAAATGCCTACTGAGCATGTGCCAACATATTCATTTGAGGTGTGCACCTGAAATGTTGGCCTGCTAACAGTAGCTAGCAGCAAGTGCCAAAATATGACTGAAGCGTATACTTAGAAAATTAGCCAAAAAAAGCTACTATGCTACCAGGTATCATTTGTCAAATAATACAATATTTGATGCTGAGGTGTATACCTGCTAAATTAGCTAACATTAGAATGCTAACTGTGGGCTGTTAAAATATATGCAAATAGCCCCCAGGCCCTCTGCTGTATAGGAAGATGGACTTTTCTAACAGGGTGTCCTGTGCTCCTCAGGGATGCTGTGGTTGGCGCCCTGATGCCCGCCAGCATGATGGTGCCAGCAGAGCGTCCTCCCAGCTCTCCTCTGCCCCCGCCTGACTCCTCCTCCTCATCCAGTGTCACTGGCGATGAAGGCTCGCCTGTCCTGCCGGAACCCGAGGGCCCGGTCAGCCCCAACCCTTGGCAGGACAAGAAGGGAGAGGTACGCATCCAGAGTGTCCTCAACTCATTCATGTTATTGGGATTGTCCTCATTTGGGTTTATAACTCATTGTTGTTATTGTGATCGTCCTCCTTTGGGTCCACAACTCATTCATGTTATTGTGATCATCCTCATTTGGGTCTATAACTCATTCATGTTATTGTGATCATCCTCATTTGGGTCTATAACTCATTCATGTTATTGTGATCGTCCTCATTTGAGTCTACAACTCATTCATGTTATTGTGATTATCCTCATTTGGGTCTATAACTCATTCATGTTTTTGTGATCGTCCTTTGGGTCCACAACTCATTCATGTTATTGTGATCATCTTCATTTGGGTCTATAACTCATTTATGTTATTGTGATCGTCCTCATTTGGGTCTACAACTCATTCATGTTATTGTGATTATCCTCATTTGGGTCTACAACTCATTCATGTTATTGTGATTGTCCTCATTTGGGTCTACAACTCATTCATGTTATTGTGATTGTCCTCATTTGGGTCTACAACACATTCATGTTTTTGCGATCGTCCACCTTTGGGCCCACAACTCATTCATGTTATTGTGATTGTCCTCATTTGGGTCCACAACACATTCATGTTATTGTGATTGTCCTCATTTGGGTCCACAACACATTCATGTTATTGCGATTTACCTCATTTGGGTCCACAACACATTCATGTTATTGCGATTTACCTCATTTGGGTCCACAACACATTCATGTTATTGTGATTGTCCTCATTTGGGTCCACAACACATTCATGTTATTGTGATCGTCCTTATTTGGCCCTACAACACATTCATGTTATCGTGATCGTCCTCCTTTTGGTCCACAACTTAATTATGTTTTTGTGATCGTCCTCCTTTGGGTCTACAACTCATTCATGTTATTGTGATTGTCCTCATTTGGGTTTAAAACTCATTCATGTAGTTGTGATTGTCCTCATTTGGGTCTACAACTCATTTGTGTTGTTTTCATTTGGGTCTACAACTCATTCATGTATTTGTGATTGTCCTCATTTGGGTCCACAACTCACTCATGTTTTTGTCCTCATTTAGGTCCACAACTCACTCATGTTATTGTCCTCATTTGGGTCGACAACTCTTTCATGTTATTGTCCTCAAGTGGCTCCACAACTCAATCATATTTTTGTCCTCATTTGGGTCCACATCTCATTCATGTTATTGTGATTGTTCTCATTTGGGTCTACAACTCATTCATGTTATTGAGATTGTCCTCATGGGTCTACAATTAATTCATGTTATTGTCCTCATGGGTCTACAAGTCATTCATGTTATTGTCCTCATGGGTCTACATCTCACTCATGTTATTGTCCTCATTTAGGTCCACAACTCAGTCATGTTACTGTTCCCCATTTGGGTACACAACTCATTCATGTTATTGTCCCCATTTGGGTCCGCAACTCATTCATGTTATTTTGATTGTCTTCATTTGGGTCCACAACTCACTCATGTTATTGTCCTAATTTGGGGTCCACAACTCATTCATGTTATTGTCCTCAATTGGCTCCACAACTCAATCATGTTTTTGTCCTCATTTGGGTCCACAACTCAATCAAGTTATTGTCATGTTATTCCAATTGTCCTCATTTGGGTCTACAACTCATTCATGTTATTGAGATGGTCTTCATTTGGGTCCAAAAGTCATTCTTGTTATTGTCCTCATGGGTCTACAACTCATTCATGTTATTGTCCTCATGGGTCTACATCTCATTCATGTTATTGTCCTCATTTAGGTACACAAGTCAGTCATGTTACTGTTCCTCATTTAGGTACACAAGTCATTCATGTTATTGTCCTCATTTAGGTACACAAGTCAGTCAAGTTACTGTTCCTCATTTAGGTACACAAGTCATTCATGTTATTGTCCTCATTTAGGTACACAAGTCAGTCATGTTACTGTTCCTCATTTAGGTACACAAGTCATTCATGTTATTGTCCTCATTTAGGTACACAAGTCAGTCATGTTACTGTTCCTCATTTAGGTACACAAGTCATTCATGTTATTGTCCTCATTTAGGTACACAAGTCATTCATGTAATTTTCCTCATTTGGCTCCACAGTTCACTCATGTTATTGTCCTCATTTTGCTCCACAATTCACTCATGTTATAGTCCTCATTTGGGTCCACAACTAATTGTTATTGTCCTCATTTGGGTTTACATCACATTCATGTTATTGTGATTGTCCTCATTTGGGTCTACAACTCATTCATGTTATTGAGATTGTATTCATTTGGGTCCACAACTCATTCATGTTATTGTCCTCATGGGTCTTCAATTCATTCATAGTATTGTTCTAATGGGTCTACAACTCATTCATGTTATTGTCCTCATGGGCCTACATCTCACTCATGTTATTGTCCTCATTTAGGTCCACAACTCAGTCATGTTACTGTTCCTCATTTGGGTACACAACTCATTCATGTTATTGTCCTCGTTTGGGTCTACAACTCATTCATGTTATTGTGATTGTCTTCATTGGGGTCCACAACTCACTCATGCTATTGTCCTCATTCGGGTCGATAACTCATTCATGTTATTGTATTCAATTGGCTCCACAACTCAATTTTGTTTTTGTCCTCATTTGGGTCCACAACTCATTCATGTTATTGAGATTGTCTTCATTTGGGTCCAGAAGTCATTCATGTTATTGTCCTCCTGGGTCTACAACTCATTCATGTTATTGTCCTCATGGGTCTGCATCTCATTCATGGTATTGTCCTCATTTAGGTACACAACTCAGTCATGTTACTGTCCCTCATTTGGGTACACAAGTCATTCATGTTATTGTCCTCATTTGGCTCTACAAGCCATTCATGTTATTGTTCTCATTATGCTCCACAAGTCACTCATGTTATAGTCCTCATTTGGGTCCACAACTCACTCGTGTTATTGTCCTCATTTAGGTCCACAACTCATTCATGTTATTGTCCTCATTTGGGTCTACATCACATTCATGTTATTGTGATTGTCCTGATTTGGGTCTACAATTCACTCATGTTATTGTCCTCATTTGGGTCGACAACTCATTCATGTCATTGTCGTCAATTGGCTCCACAACTCAATTATGTCATTGTCCTCCTTTGGGTCCAAAACTCATTCATGTTATTGTCCTCATTTGGGTCCATGACTCACTCGTTAATTTCCTCATTTGGGTCCACAACTAATTCATGTTATCGTAATTGTCCTCATTTAGGTCCACAATTCATTAATGTTTTTATCCTATTTTGGGTCTACAACTCATTCATGTTCTTGTCTTCATTTGGGTCCACATCACATTCATGTCATTGTCCTCATTTGGGTCCAAAATTAATTAATGTTGTATTCCTCGTTTGGGTCTACAACTCATTACTGTTATCGTGTGTGAACAGCTGCCCTCTTCAGAAGACGCACTGACGCCGTCATCAGCAGTCACACCGTCTGCCTCCGGCGCCTCCTCTCGTCCGTTCATCCCCGTCACCGACGACCCGGGAGCTGCCAGCATCATCGCAGAGACCATGACTAAGACCAAAGAGGTCCGTCTGTCTGCCAGTAAGATCTATAGTCCATCAGCTAGTTGACACGGTGATGTTGTGGCCAGGACTCGGAGAACCAGAGCAAAGTTGTGGGTCCTGAACCTCAGTACCTGGATGAGTTCTCCAGCCTGCTGGTGCCCGATGACACCAGAGTCATGGTGGACCTGCTCAAACTGGCCGTGTCCTGTCGCTCCGGGGACAAAGGCAAGGACGTGCTGTCGGCCGTGTTGTCCGGCATGGGGACGGCATACCCGCAGGTAACTCTTTCATCTACGGCAGGGGTGCCCATTACGTCGATCGCGATCTACCAGTCGACCGCGGGCGGTGTGTCAGTCGATCTCCAGCCAGGGTTTTAAAAAAAATAGACCTAAAAATTAGTGATCATCAATCTTCACCAAGACGTCACTTAAATGACATTCACGGTACCGGAGGGTCTTGTGAGATGACGCTGGCTGCTGCAAGATCATTATTATGAAAATATGACCGAGAGGAAGGCGAGAAACACTTTTTATTTTAACAGACTCTCGCGCCGTACCTTCCGTCAAAACTCTAAAGGCCGACTGCACATTTCCTATCTTCACAATAAAAGCCCTGCTTCATGCTGCCTGCGCTAACTAAATACAGAGTCTCGGAAAACTGGCGTGCACAAGCGATCCCTCAGAAAGCTGGCGTGCACATCACTTGTGCACGCCAGCTGTCCGAGACTCTTATTTTGT
Organism: Nerophis ophidion; assembly: GCF_033978795.1. Lineage (NCBI taxonomy): Eukaryota > Metazoa > Chordata > Actinopteri > Syngnathiformes > Syngnathidae > Nerophis > Nerophis ophidion. The sequence continues at coordinate 31,664,616 of NC_084636.1, read as the reverse complement.
TAGCGCAGGCAGCATGAAGCAGGGCTTTTATTGTGAAGATAGGAAATGTGCAGTCGGCCTTTAGAGTTTTGACGGAAGGGACGGCGCGAAAGTCTGTTGAAATAAAAAGTGTTTCTCGCCTTCCTCTCTGTCATTTTTTCATAATAATGAACTGGCAGCAGCCAGCGTTATCTCACAAGACCCTCGGGTGCCGTGAATGTCAATCAAGCAAGCTACGGAATTTGCCGCCAATGTTTTTCTTGTAAAGTGTATGGAAGCTGGATGAATTAGATGCCAAAAACCAACCACTTTCATGTGGTATTGTACAGAAAGGACAACTTTTTTTCTCCTCCATTTGAAAATGTGGGCGTTATCATCATTACTGTCTGATTCCAATCAATGCAAGTCATCAGAATCAGGTAATACACCAGCTTATATTCTTGTCTTTGTGAAAGAAAGACATCTATATGTGTTACACATGCTTGTATTATCATTAAACACATTTAACTTGTTTACAAAAATGTCTCTTTCATAAATAAATAAATATAAATGATATATATAAATGAGGTAGATCCCCTCGAGTTGGTCAATTGAAAAGTAGCTCGCCTGCAGAAAAAGTGTGGGCACCCCTGGTCTACGGTATTTTGTCTCATCAATATAAAAAATTACAAATATATCTCTTAAGTTAACTAGTTAGCAAACCAACTAGTCTGTAACTAATGAGCTGACATACTTTTGGCAATATAGTGCATTTGCCCACCGGCCTTTACTCACGAATGAACTTGAAGTGCCATCCCATGGAATTGTCCAAAATGTTTTGGTATCCTGGAGCATTCAATGTTCCTTTCACTGGAACTAAGGCGCCAAACCCAACTCCTGAAAAAAACAAATACCATAATTCCTCCTCCACCAAATTTCACACTCTGCACAATGCAGTCCGAAACGCAGCCTTATCCTGGCAACCTCCAAACCCGGACTGGTCCATCAGTTTGCCGGATGGAAAAGCGTGATTCGTGAGTCCAGAGAAGGTGTCTCCACTGCTCTAGAGTCCAGTGGCGACGTGCTTTACGCCAGTGGTCCCCAACCACCGGGCCGCGGAAGAATTTTTTTTATAAATATTTTTTTTTTTTTAATAAAAAAAAAAAGTCATTAAATCAACATTAAAAACACTTACAATTAGTGCACAACTCAAAAAAACTCCCTTTTTCATGACAAAGAAAAAAAATGATAATAAATAAAAATAATCCCCCGTGCTCTTTCAGGAGGAGCATGTTAAAAAAAATAATGCACTTTGTGACTTCAATAATAAATATGGCAGTGCCATGTTGGCATTTTTTTCCATAACTTGAGTTGATTCATTTTGGACAACCTTGTTACTTTGTTAAATGGATCCAGCGGGGCATCACAACAAAATTAGGCATAATTTACTGCTTGCCTGTGTATCGGCTGGGGACATCTCTGCGCTGCTGATCCGCCTCCGCTTGGGATGGTTTCCTGCTGGCTCCGCTGTGAACAGGACTCTCGCTGCTGTGTTGGATCCGCTTTGGACTGGACTCTCGCGACTGTGTTGGATCCATTATAGATTGAACTTTCACAGTATCATGTTAGACCCGCTCGACATCCATTGCTTTCCTCCTCTCCAAGGTTCTCATAGTCATCATTGTCACCGACGTCCCACTGGGTGTGAGTTTTCCTTGCCCTTATGTGGGCCTACCGAGGATGTCGTAGTGGTTTGTGCAGCCCTTTGAGACACTAGTGATTTAGGGCTATATAAGTAAACATTGATTGATTGATTGAATTATGTGTTCATTCTACAACTGTACATATCGGTATCGGTCTGTATTAGAATCGGTAGTTAAGAGTTGGACAATATCGGATATCGGCAAAAAAGCCATTATCGGACATCTCTATTCAGAATGGATTCAAACTGATTGTCGCAATATAATGTTTGGTGTAGGAGTGATGATTCAACTTTAGAAAACAGGTCACATGTTACAAAAGCTTGTTGTGTCTGCTGAAAAATACACACTGCAAATAAGCGGAGGGCTGACCTAAAAAAGTCGGGGCGGCATAGCTCGGTTGGTAGAGTGGCCGTGCCAGCAACTTGAGGGTTCCAGGTTCGATTCCCGCCTCCGCCGTCCTCGTCTCTTCCGTTGCGTTCTTGGGCAAGACACTCTACCCACCTGCTCCCAGTGTCACCCACACTGGTTTAAATTAGAGATGTCCGATAATCAATCAATCAATCAATCAATGTTTATTTATATAGCCCCAAATCACAAATGTCTCAAAGGACTGCACAAATCATTACGACTACAACATCCTCGGAAGAACCCACAAAAGGGCAAGGAAAACTCACACCCAGTGGGCAGGGAGAATTCACATCCAGTGGGACGCCAGTGACAATGCTGACTATGAGAAACCTTGGAGAGGACCTCAGATGTGGGCAACCCCCCCCCTCTAGGGGACCGAAAGCAATGGATGTCGAGCGGGTCTAACATGATACTGTGAAAGTTCAATCCATAGTGGCTCCAACACAGCCGCGAGAGTTCAGTTCAAAGCGGATCCAAGACAGCAGCGAGAGTCCCGTCCACAGGAGACCATCTCAAGCGGAGGCGGATCAGCAGCGTAGAGATGTCCCCAACCAATACAGGCGAGCGGTCCATCCTGGGTCCCGACGAGCGGTCCATCCTGGGTCTCGACTCTGGACAGCCAGTACTTCATCCATGGTCATCGGACCGGACCCCCTCCACAAGGGAGGGGGGGACATAGGAGAAAGAAAAGAAGCGGCAAATCAACTGGTCTAAAAAGGAGGTCTATTTAAAGGCTAGAGTATACAGATGAGTTTTAAGGTGAGACTTAAATGCTTTTACTGAGGTAGCATCTCGAACTGTTACCGGGAGGGCATTCCAGAGTACTGGAGCCCGAACGGAAAACGCTCTATAGCCCGCAGACTTTTTTTGGGCTTTGGGAATCACTAATAAGCCGGAGTCCTTTGAAGGCAGATTTCTTGCCGGGACATATGGTACAATACAATCGGCAAGATAGGATGGAGCTAGACCGTGTAGTATTTTATACGTAAGTAGTAAAACCTTAAAGTCACATCTTAAGTGCACAGGAAGCCAGTGCAGGTGAGCCAGTACAGGCGTAATGTGATCAAACTTTCTTCTTCTTGTCAAAAGTCTAGCAGCCGCATTTTGTACCAACTGTAATCTTTTAATGCTAGACATGGGGAGACCCGAAAATAATACGTTACAGTAATCGATACGAGACGTAACAAACGCATGGATAATGATCTCGGCGTCTTTAGTGGACAAAATAGAGCGAATTTTAGCGATATTACGGAGATGAAAGAAGGCCGTTTTAGTAACGCTTTTAATGGCTTTGTGACAGTCTACTCAAGCCGTCGTGCGGGTTCCAAGGACCGTCAAGGAAGGACATAACTGTGGGCATGTTTCGACTTCTTTATTTTTCAACAAAGGTCTCTTGCCGTGGGGCTTCACGGTGGCAGAAGGGTTAGTGCGTCTGCCTCACAATACGAAGTTCCTGCAGTCCTGGGTTCAAATCCAGGCTTGTGATCTTTCTGTGTGGAGTTTGCATGTTCTCCCCGTGAATGCGTGGGTTCCCTCCGGGTACTCCGGCTTCCTCCCACTTCCAAAGACATGCACCTGGGGATAGGTTGATTGGCAACACTAAATGGTCCCTAGTGTGTGAATGTGAGTGTGAATGTTGTCTGTCTATCTGTGTTGGCCCTGCGATGAGGTGGCGACTTGTCCAGGGTGTACCCTGCCTTCCGCCCGATTGTAGCTGAGATAGGCGCCAGCGCCCCCCGTGACCCCAAAATGGAATAAGCGGTACAAAATGGATGGATGGTCTCTTGCCGTGTTGTTTTTCAGCTGCTCCATCTGCCGCTTGCTCTTCCGCTTGTGTGACGGACTCTCGCTGTCGTGCGGGGTCCATGGACCACCAAATAGGGACATCGTTGAGCAGGGTTTTGACTTTGTTTATTTTAGCAAATAAACACCTTAGTCCAGGTCGCTTTTCAGCTCCTCTTCTCCGCTCGCTCGTCTCTTCCTCTCTCGCTCTGCGTCAGCTTCGTTCTGGCTCCTTTTAGTCTCTCCGCCTCGCTCCCTGACGTTCACGGCTGTCGCCCTTTTATACAGTAAGAGAGGACTGCTTGATTGTCCGATGTGCACGATCCACGCACCTGATCTTGATTGTTGTTTTGCTCCCGGCGCGCACCGCCTCGCTGCTTGCCCGCCGTCCCCACCTCCTCGCCGCCATCTTGGGCTGGGCTATGGTGTGCCCTGCCTCGCCGTCGGACTGCCGGCTCCGCCTCTCCACAGCTTGCTTTTCAGCTTCTTGCGTCGTCTTCTTCCTTGGGCTCTCCATCGCTCTCGTTCGGCATCCGCTTCTCTCTTGCTCCGTCTCTTCTCTTCGTCGCTCTCCCCCACATTCACAGCTGCCGCCCAGTGCGAGACGATTATTTGATTGTGCCTGGCTGGGCGATCCACGCATCTGATAATGTTTTCGGCGTCCACGCCTCCTCGTCGCCATCTTTGAGCGGGCTCCGGTGTGCCCTCCCTTTGCTGTCAGACTGCCATTCCCGCCTCTCCACAGGCTTTTTTGCCGATATTCCGACATTTTCCAACTCTTAATTACCGATACCGATATATACAGTCGTGGAATGAACACATTATTATGCCTAATTTTGTTGTGATGCCCCGCTGGATGCATTAAACAATGTAACAAGGTTTTCCAAAATAAATCAACTCAAGTTATGGAAAAAATTGCCAACATGTCACTGCCATATTTATTATTGAAGTCACAAAGTGCATTGTTTTTTTTTAAACATGCCTCAAAACAGAAGCTTGGAATTTGGGACATGCGAGAGAGCATGAGGAGGTTGAGGTGGGCGGGTTTCGGGGGCGGTGTATATTGTAGCCTCCCGGAAGAGTCAGTGCTGCATGGGGTTCTGGGTATTTGTTCTGTTGTTTTACAGTGCGGATATTCTCCCAAAATGTGTTTCTCATTCTTGTTTGATGTGGGTTCACAGTGTGGCGCATATTTGTAACAGTGTTAAAGTTTTTTATACGGCCACCCTTAGTGTGACCTGTATGGCTGTCGACCAAGTATGCAGTGCATTCACTTTGTGTGAAAAGCCCTAAATATTATGTGAGTGTGCCGGCACGCCAAGGTAGTGCCTTTTAAGGTTTATTGGCGCTCTGTACTTCTCCCTACGTCCATGTACACAGCGGCGTTTTAAAAAGTCATAAATTTGACTTTTTGAAACCGATACCGATAATTTCCAATATTACATTTTAAAGCATTTATCAGCCGATAATATCGGCAGTCCGATATTATCGGACATCTCTAGTTTAAATGTAACTTAGATATTGGGTTTCACTATGTAAAGCGCGATATACATATAATTCATTTCACTTTACACTTTTTAACACAGATTTTTTTACAATTTTGAATTGATTAAGAATCGTAATGAATTTCACTCGTAGTTTGGATCTGAGTCGCGTCTTTCGGGCGAACATGTCGGCGTGTTTGAAGGTGCGCGGCCTTGTGTGCAGGTGGCCGACATGCTGCTGGAGCTGTGCGTCACCGAGCTGGAGGACGTGGCCACCGACTCTCAGAGCGGCCGCCTGTCCTCCCAGCCCGTGGTGGTGGAGAGCAGCCACCCCTACACCGACGACACCTCCACCAGCGGCACCGTCAAGATCCCCGGTAACAAATGTGAATAACGCTGACTGAACTTCCCGTCTGACTGGTTGCTCTGTGCTGAAGGTGCCGAAGGTCTGAGGATCGAGTTCGACCGGCAGTGCTCGACGGAAAGACGCCACGACCCGCTGACGGTCATGGATGGAGCCAACAGGATCATCTCCGTCAGATCAGGTGAGGACAGCCACCCCAATAAAGTTGTGTATAGCACCACCCTTGGATACATTGATGATACAGCAGAAGATTGGGAGAATGTCATGTGGTCAGATGAAACCAAAATAGAACTTTTTGGTATAAACTCAACTCATCGTGTTTAGAGGAAGAAGAATATTGAGTTGCACCCCAAGAACACCAAACCTACTGTGAAGCATGGGGGTGGAAACGTCATGCTTTGGGGCTGTTTTTCTGCTAAGGGGACAGGACGATTGATCCGTGTTAAGGAAAGAATGAATGGGGCCATGTGTCGTGAGATTTTGAGCCAAAACCTCCTTCCATCAGTGAGAGCTTTAAATGGTTGACCAAATACTTATTTTCTACCATAATTTACAAACATTTTTTTCACATTGTCTCTCACAGTTGAAGTGTACCTATGATGAAAATTACAGACCTATGTCATCATTTCAAGTGGGAGAACTTGCACAATAGGTGGCTGACTAAATATTTTTTTGCCCCACTGTATATATATATATACACACACACACACACATATTTATTATATATATATATATATATATATATATATATATATATATATATATGTATATATGTATGTATGTACACACGGTGGTAGAGGGGTTAGTGCGTCTGCCTCACAATACGAAGGTCCTGAGTAGTCCTGGGTTCAATCCCGGGCTCGCGATATTTCTGTGTGGAGTTTGCATGTTCTCCCCGTGAATGCGTGGGTTCCCTCCGGGTACTCCGGCTTCCTCCCACTTCCAAAGACATGCACCTGGGGATAGGTTGATTGGCAACACCAAATTGGCCCTAGTGTGTGAATGTGAGTGTGAATGTTGTCTGTCTATCTGTGTTGGCCCTGCGAGGAGGTGACGACTTGTCCAGGGTGTACACCGCCTTCCGCCCAATTGTAGCTGAGATAGGCACCAGCGCCCCCCGCGACCCCAAAGGGAATAAGCGGTAGAAAATTGATGGATGGATATACAAAATAAATGTATATATATAATACGTGTGTGTGTGTATATATATGTATACATATATATATATATACATATTTGATAAATATATATATGTAATGTGTGTATATATAATAAATGTGTGTGTGTGTATGTATATATATATATATATATATATATATACATACATACATTTATTATATATATATACACATTATATACATATATATGTGTATATATATATGTATACATTATATATATATATATATATATATATATATATATATATATATATATATATATATATGTGTGTGTGTATGTATAGATATACCCGCCCCAAGACATATTTTTTTTCTGTAAATTTAGCCCCCTGGGTCAAAGTAATTGATACTGTAAGACACTAAAACATTAAAAAACAAACAAAAAAACATTAAAGAAACAGGATTTTATGGTAAAAAACACAACTGGCAGCTCTGTTGCTTGAATTTTACGGCTAAAAACAGTGGTATGGTTTCTCCTTTCAATTCCATTTATTCCAATTTTGTATATGCTGTAAAAAAAACAACACTGCTTTTACTGTAAAATTGTGGTGACTGAGCTGCCGGTTTTTAAAGTGAAATTAAATTTTTTTTTTTTGCGGCTTATGTAAAAAAAATATATATATATTGTTTATGTATGGCTCTTAATCAAAAGGTGTTTGATCCCCCTGCCCTGGCCGTAAATACTCGGTTCTTTGTGTGTTCCAGGTCGGGAGTGGACGGACTGGTCCAGTGAGTTAAGGATCCCGGGAGACGAGCTTAAATGGAAATTCACCAGCGACGGCTCCGTTAACGGCTGGGGGTGGCGCTTCACCGTCTACCCCATCATGCCTGCCGCCGGTAAGCACAAAGCCCACGCCGCACACAGCGTTCACATTTCAACCAGTATGCTACCTGGGAATCCATACTCAACGTGACCAGATTTCTGTACTTCTGTGTGCCTTCATAAATAATCATTGATTGATGATATGAACATACTTTTTATGTCACATTTGAAAACGAGACCGTACGTTTGAGTCTCATCTGCAATGCAGTGGGACTTCTAACACATGAGATAATAACTCGGAAGTGGCTTTTTTTTCCATGAAGCGGAATGTGTTACGTTGCGCCCTACAATGTGATTATACTGTAAGGCTGTTTTTATTGTAGAATTCATCTTGGTTGTAATTGTCATTACAACATTTAAATCTTCATGTAAAATTGCCAATCCTAATAATAGCCTGTCAACGGCAATCCAGTTAGCATAGAGCTGGGGCATTATGGAAAATCGGAGCCTTACTTTACGTTTGAGCGTTTTCTACCGAGCATACTTGCTTTGTCAGCGTTATACACTCCTCAGAGGGAGCTAGGCTGAGTCCGCCCAGAGTGCTGCTAGACTGATTGATTCTGTGTTTAGTTTGTAGCGAGTTTGCAACAAGGTATCAAAATATGGCACAGTTTGATTTAACGTGAATCGATTATCCGGTAGTACCGACGGAATTCGATCGGTGCCTCTGAGCGAGCTGAGCCGCCGCTTATGTTTCCAGAACGTCAACGGACTCATAGTGATGTTACTAGTAGTTGACTTGAAAGTGTTTATTCCAACTTGAGGAGAGTCCGCTGCAGTATGCTCACCTGCTAAACACCTTTCTGCTCAACCCCCACCCTCTCTCCTGTCTGCCTGCCTGAGCACTGACTACATGCACTCAGAATATGCACTGCTGATTGGCTGTTGCCGCTCTGCGTGTAACCAATCAGGTGGTTGTGTGGGCTGGACAATGCCGGGTGCTGCAGAGACCTACTGACAGAGGCAGATGCAGAACTTGTTAAGACTGCGGGAAATCCTGCCTCTAAAAGTACCCTATACTTGATATTTACCCCTACAAGGGTACTGATTTCCGATACGTGAAAATTGTAATATTGTAATATTGTTTTTGATAATAAAATGTGTTGCAACAGTCTTTGTAAGTATGACATTCAGTTGCAAAGTTGCAAGTCCAAGACGGTAGATGGCAGTTTATGATGTGTTTGCTAGTTAGTTCAGTCTTTGCTGTCTAGTCTTTTGTGGAGCCCTACAAAGTGGAAGCACTCTAGGTCAGGGGTGGGCATTACGTCGATCGCGATCGACTGGTCGATCTCGGAGAGTGTGTCAGTCGATCTCAAGCCAGGCATTAAAAAATAGACATAAAAATGAGCAATCATCAATCATACCAAGACTTCACTTTCGTCAGTTGTTTGACATTCTCGGCACCCGAGGATCTTGTGAGATGACGCTGGCTGCTGCGAGCTCATATTTAAGAAAAAAATCACTAACAGGGCGGACGCAGAGAAACACGTTTTATTTCTAGAGACTCCGTACCTACTGTCAAAACTCTAAAGACCGACTGCACAGTTCCTGTCTTCACCATAAAAGACCTGTTTCATCCTGCCTGTGCTAACAAAATAAGAGTCTCAGAAAGCTAGCGTGCACAAGCTAGCAAGCTATGGAGTTTGATGCCAATGTATTTCTCCCCCGCCCTCAGCGACCGCTTTCTCACTTGCTTGCCCACCCGCACACTCGCCTGCTGCCAGACATTAAAGGGCCACACACATATGCTACTCTCATAACAAAGTGTTTAAAAACGAGTATGCAAGTTGGACAAATGAGATGCCAAATCCAACCACTTTCATGTGGTATTGGACAGAAAGGAGGACTTTTTTTTCTCTTCCATTTGAAAATGCGGACGTTATCATCATTACTGTCTAATTCCAATCAATGCAAGTCATCAGAATCAGGTAATACACCAACTTATATTCTTGTCTTCATGAAAGAAAGGAATCTATGTGTGTTAAACATGCTTGTATTATCATTAAACACATTTAACTTGTTCACAAAAATGTCTCTTTCATAAATAAATAAATATGAATTATAAATAGGAATGAGGTAGATCTCCTCGACTTGGTCAATTGAAAAGTAGCTCGCCTGCAGAAAAAGTGTGAGCGCCCCTGCTCTAGGTATTGTACTTATTACACATCAGCGGTTTGATTGTAACACGCATCTTAGTTGTACTTTTCATTAACACACTTGAAGGTGTTGATATAGTAGCATGTCAATAGCAAATCCAGTGTATGGCATCAAAAAGCGGAACCTTACTTTACTTACGTTGGAGAGTTTTTTTAAGTCAAATTCTTTGTTGGCATTTGAAATTGCAACATTACTGAGAGGTAGTTTGGCTGAGTCCGCTCTCAGTGCTGCTGGAGTGATCTCCCAGTGCTAAGAAGTACAACCCAGACATTGTAACATTGCACTGTTGGATTTTACGTGAATCGCTGCTCGGTGGGTTTCGGTACAGGATTCTTTACCCATCCCTAATCCTTACATGCTATACCACCACGAGACCAGTGATCGTTTTTACCACAACGGCATTCTGCTCCTCAGGTCCGAAAGACTTGCTGTCCGACCGCTGCATCTTGTCCTGCCCCTCCATGGACTTGGTGACTTGCCTCCTGGACTTCAGGCTCAACTTCGCCTCCAACAGGAGCATCGTGCCCCGCCTGGCTGCTTCCCTGGCGGCGTGCGCCCAGCTTAGCGCGCTAGGTACGATCCAGTCCGTCCGCATTTTTTTTAGCAGACTTTTATTCATCGCACAATGAGGAAATGATGGGGTTGAAGTGAATTTTTTTTACTTCCACTAAGAAAAGCAAAAGGTATCTAGAGTTTGCAATTCCGTTTTTTTTTTACTTGTAAAATGATTGTCCAAGGTGAGTGGAGTGTGTGGATGTTTGGAACAGTTCGAATCGGTTGAAGAATGTGGGATATGGAGAGCTTTGTATATTTAGCATTCATTTTTAACGGAGCTGGGGGTAATTCCGGGTAATCAGGGAATTTTTGGAACTGAGGAACATGCTCCCATGGCTAATCGGATGAGGAATGTGGGATATGCAAGCAGTAGAAAAATGGATGGATGGATGGATGGATGTATATGCAGTAGATGGTATATTTCCGAGTCATTGTCAACATGGAGAAAATTACCGGAAAAACGGAAATTTTTGGAAAGGGACAACACGTTTTGTGTTCGACGTATGTGAAGAGTAGTGTGAGTGGATGGTTAAAAGGTCGGAATCAGGTAAAAAAAAATCTCAAAATTCTGCGCAATGTGTACATAACGAAGAATACGTCCATTCGTTTGAATGGAAATTTCCCGGGGATTTTGGGAAAAACGAGAATTTCGCAAAAAATATTGATACTAGAACAATTGTCCTAGATGTTAGGAATGGGTGGGTGTTGGAACTTTTTTAATTTGTGGATGTTGAATGGGTTGAAGAATGTGGGATATGGAATGGTTTGTATATTCAATGGGGGAAATTCCTGGTAATTCCAGGTAATCAGGGAATTTTTGGAACTCCCACGGCTTGAATGAAAATCGGATGAGGAATGTGGGATATGCAAGCGGTAGAAAATGGATGGATGGATGGATGTATATTTCCCATTTACTGTCATTGGGGAGAAAATTACCAAAAATTCCAGGGAAATCGGGGAATTTTGGGAAAGACACTACATGTTTTGTGTTTGACGTATGTGAAGAGTATCAATCAATCAATCAATGTTTACTTATATAGCCCTAAATCACTAGTGTCTCAAAGGGCTGCACAAACCACAACACAAACCACTACGACATCTTCGATAGGCCCACATAAGGGCAAGGAAAACTCACACCCAGTGGATGGACGGTTGAAAGGTCGGAATCAGGTATAAAAATGGCGCACAATTTGGAGTATTTTGGGCAATGTATAACTATGAATACGTCCATTTATTTCAATGGGAATTTCGGGAAAACCGATAATTTTTTTAAATATTGATACCAGCACAATTGTCCCCGATGTCATGAATGGGATACTGGCTTGAATGAAAATCAGATGAGAAATGTGGGTTTTGGAGTAAATGGTATATTTCCAATTTACTGTCATTGGGGAGAAAATTACCAAAAATTTCAGGAAAACCAGGAATTTGGGAAAGGGACAACATGCTTGATGGTTGAAATGTCGGAATCGGGTAACAAAATGGTGCAGAATTTTTCAGAATTTTAGGCAATGTGTACTATGAATACGTCCATTTATTTGAATGGGAATTTCCCGAAAATTTTGGGAAAACCGATAATTTTTTAAAATATTGATACTAGAACAATTGTCCCCGATGTCATGAATGGGTTGCTGGCTTGAATGAAAATCAGATGAGAAATGTGGGTTTTGAAGTAAATGGTATATTTCCAGTTTACTGTCATTGGGGAGAAAATTACCAAAAATTTCAGGAAAATCAGGAATTTGGGAAAGGGACAACATGTTTGATGGTTGAAAGGTCGGAATCAGGTAACAAAATGGTGCAGAATTTTTCAGAATTTTGGGCAATGTGTACTATGAATACGTCCATTTATTTGAATGGGAATCTCCTGGAAATTTGTGGATTTTCGGGAAAACAGAATTTTTTTTTTTAGAATATTGATAATAGCACAATTGTCCTAGATAATATGAATGGGTTGGTGTTGGAACTTTTAAATACAGTTGAAGAATGTTGACGTAGTAACAGTTTGAATTTAAATGGGTATTTTGGAATTTGTGGAATCGCTGGAAAACCGGGACTATGTAGGAAAAGTAAAACGGAAGTTTTGAAGGTGGAATGGTCAAAAACTGTTGGAAAATGTGGACTGTGAAAACTTTCCAGGAAGAAGTGAAAATAGGGCTTTGGAAAACCGGGAATTCTGGGAATTCCTGGAATTATTTTGAACTTGTAAAATGGTAGTTTGATTGTCCAAAGTGTGTAAATGTTGAATGGGTTAAAGAATGCGGGATATTGAATGGTTTGTATATTGCCCATTCATTTTCAGTAGGGGAAATTCCAGGTGATCAAGGAATTTTCGGAACTGAGGAACATGCTGGCTTGAATGAAAATTGGATGAGATATGTGGGATGTGCAGTAGATGGTATATTTCCGAGTCATTGTCAACAGGGAGAAAATTACGGGAAAAACGGAAATTTTTGGAAAGGGACAACACGTTTAGTGTTCGACGTATGTGAAGAGTGGATGGTTAAAAGGTCGGAATCAGGTAAAAAAAAAAAATCTCAAAGTTCTGCGCAATGTATACATAACGAAGAATACGTCCATTCATTTGAATGGAAATTTCCCGGGGATTTCGGGAAAAACGAGAATTTCGAAAAAAATATTGATACTAGAACAATTGTCCTGGATGTTATGAATGGGTGGGTGTTGGAACTTTTTTAATTTGTGGATGTTGAATGGGTTGAAGAATGTGGGATATGGAATGGTTTGTATGTTCAATGGGGGAAATTTCTGGTAATTCCAGGTAATCAGGGAATTTTTGGAACTGAGGAACATGCTGGTTTGAATGAAAATCGGATGAGATATGTGGCATATGCTGTAAATTGTATATTTCCCATTTATTGTCAATAGGGAGACAATTTCTGTTAATTCCAGGAAAACCGGGAATTTTGGGAAAGGGAAAACATGTTTTGTGTCTGACATGTGAAGAGTGGTGAAAGGTCGGAACGGGGTAAAAACTGGTGCAGAGTTTTAGACAATGTAGTACTATGAATAGGTCCATTCCTTTGAAGATGACAATGAATGTTGGTGGCAGCTGCAGGACACAGGATGTGGGCTCTCCAAAGACTGAGGAAGCTCCTGACCACGGAGTTTGGGCAGTCCATCAACATCAACAGGCTGCTGGGAGACACTGAGGGCGAGACTCGCTCCATGGTGAGTCACTGCTCGGCCGGGAGAAGCTTCCCTTAAGCCTTGTTACCGGGGCGGTATAGCTCGGTTGGTAGAGTGGCCGTGCCAGCAACTTGAGGGTCGCAGGTTCGATTCCCGCTTCAGCCATCCTCGCCACTGCCGTTGTGTCCTTGGGCAAGACACTTTACCCACCTGCTCCCAGTGCCACCCACACTGGTTTAAATGTAACTTAGAGATTGGGTTTCACTATGTAAAGCGCTTTGAGTCACTAGAGAAAAGCGCTATATAAATATAATTCACTTCACTTCACTTGTTGACACTCTTGTCTGCAAAGTAGACACACAATTCCCTTCTCTCACCGAGAAATGTCATGTGAATGCTGAGAAGCCACAGGCGAAGTAACAAAAAATTTGACACTGAGGTGTATGTATACCTGTTGAATTAGATTTAAAAATTGTTAGCTCGCTCAAATTCTAACTGCAGCTTTCGTCAAGTGCCAAACTACAATACTTTGCGTTGTATTCGTAAAAAAATTGCTTAAAATGCTAGCATGCTAACATTAGCATGCATGAAGTACCAAAATATGACACTTGTTATACCTATAAAATTTGTTTAAATAGCTAGCCTATTAGCGTTAGCATGCTAACAGCATTTGTCAAGTAACACAATATTTGACGCTGAGATCTATACTTGCTAAATTAGCTAAAAAAAAATTGTTAGCGTGCTAGAATTCTAACTGCATAATGCGTCAAGTGCCAAAATACAACACTTTGCGATGTATACATAAAAAAATGCTTAAAATGCTAGCATGCTAACATTGGCATGCATCAAGTACCAAAATATGACACTGGTGTATACCTATAAAATTTGTTAAAAATGCTAGCCTACTGGCATTAGCATGCAAATATCATTCGTCAAGTAACAAAATATTTGTCGCTGAGGTGTATATCATCAAAATTTGGGGGAAAAAAATTGCTCCTCAGCATACTAACAGCATTCGTCAAGTAACCAAATATGACACTGGTATATGCCTATAAAATTTACTAAAAAATCTAGCCTACTAGTGTTAGCATGCTATCAGGAAATGTGAAGTGATAAAATATTTGACGTTGGTGTATACCTGCCAAATTAGCCCAAAAATTTTTTAACCTGCTAAAATTCTAACTGCAGCATGCGTCAAGCTCCAAAATACAATACTTTGCGATGTATACCTAAAAATTTGCTTAAAGTGCTCGCATGCTAACATTAGCATGCATCAATTACCAAAATAGGACACTGGTGGATACAGTTACCAAAATAGGACACTGGTGGATACCTATAAAATTTGTTAAAAAAGCTAGCCTACTAGCGTTAGCATGCTGAGATAATTCGTCACATAACAAAATATTTGATGTTGAGGTGTATATCTGCTGAATTAGTTTAAAATAAAAATTGTTAGCCTGCTAAAATTCTAACCGCAGCATGTGTCAAGTGTTAAAATACATTACTTTGCAATGTATACTTAAAAATTGGCTTAAAATGCTATCATGCTAACATTAGCATGCATCAAGCACCAAAACATGACACTGGTGTACACCTATAAATTAGTTAAAAATGTTAGCCTACTAACGTTTGCATGCTAACATCATTCGTCAAGTAACAAACTATTTGACGCTGAGGTGTATATCATCAAAATTTGTGGGAAAAAAATGCTTCTTAGCATACTAACAGCATTCGTCAAGTAACAAAATATGACAGTTATATGCCTATAAAATGACGTAAAAAAAAAAAAAAGCTAGCCTACTAGTGTAAGCATGCTGATAGGATTTGTTAAGTAACAAAATATTTGAAGCTGATTTGTATACCTGTTAAATTAGCTTAAAAACGTTTTAGCATGCTAAATTTCTAACTGTAGAATGCATCAAGCACCAAAATATATTACTCAGGAATGTATATTTGAAAATGTTGTTTAAAATGCTAGCACGTTAACATTAGCATGCATCAAGTACCGAAATATGACACTGGTAGATACCTTCACACTTTGTTAAAAAAGCTAGCCTACTAGCGTATCATGCTAACATCATTCATCAAGTAACAAAATATTTGATGCTGAAGTGTATCCCTGCTTAAGTAGCTAAAAAATGTTTAGCAGTTTAAAATTCTAACCGCAGCGTGCGTCAAGTGCTAAAATACATTACTTATTGCTTAAAATGCCAGCATGCTAAGATTAGCATGCATCAAGTAACACAATATGACACTGGTATATACCTTTAAAATGTGTTAAAAATGCTAGCCTACTAGCATTAGCATGCTAACATCATTCGTCAAGTAACAAAATATTTGATGCTGAGGTGTATACCTGCTAAATTATCCCCCCAAAAATTCTTAGCATGCTAAAATCCTAACTGCAGCCTGCGTCAAGTGCCAGAATACGATGTGTACTTGAAAATGTGCTTAAAATGCAAGCATGCTGACATTAGCATGCATCAAGTACCAAAATATGACAGTGGTGTATACCGTTAACATTTCTAAAAAAAAAAGCTAGCCTACTACGGTTAGCATGCTATCAGGATATGTCAAGTAACAAAATATTTGCGCTGAGGTGTATTATCTGCTAGATTAGCTAAACAAATTTGTTAGCCTGCTAAAATTCTAACTGCAGCATGCGTTAAGTGTAAAAATACATTACTTTGCAATGTATAACAGTCGGAATTCCATCTTTTTTAATCTCGGGGGGGAAAAAATGATCTTCCGTTTTTCCGTTTTTTTTCCCGTCCCTAAGTCAAGATTAGTTTACTTGCCGATTCGTCTTTTGTAATCGAGACGTAGCTTATATTACGCCGTAGTCGATTGGTCGATATGTTCCTTGCGACCAATCAGGACGTCTGTTATGAATGATGACGTCATTACCGCCATTTTCCAAATGTAAACGATGTCGGTTCTCGAGAGAAAGGACGCTTCACAAGCAAAAGAAATTGATAAACATGTCAAAAATAAGTGTAGATGGGACTGGATGGAATGGGAAATCACTGATACTGTCGGGAAGAAGGAAGTTACGACTTTGTTCGGCGATTGACTTTTGGATGTGAGCAAACCTTACGGACTTCATCCTTTGTTTACATCGACAACTGCAGTAGACATCGAGAGGAAAGATCCACCCAAACAACCCACTTCAGTTGCAGACAGGCTAGTTAATAATGAGGTAAGATAAAAAATATTTGCTAGCGAAATAAGCATTTTTGTTTTAAATATCAACCAATTATTGCTTTGCGAAATATAAACGGGTTCTTCTCAAAATAAAAAGCCACGTGAAAATATATCATGAAATTACAGAAATTCAAAGAGTCGCATTATTGATTCCAGTTAATTTATTTGAAATAAATGTTCATATAATACTATTTTGTAATATTAAGTTCTTATGTAGTCTCTTGAAACAATATTGTCAGTTGTGTAACATTCTTGAAGGTTTCACACTTGTTTCATGCAATATGTCAGTGTCCTCACATTATTATTATTTCTTATTTTTAAATATGGGTAAACAATACTAAACATGTTTAATTATTTTCATAAATTTATATCCTATTTTGGCGAAAAGAATGAAATGTTTACATTCGGTATTTTGTTATATTTATAACTAACTTGTAGGCAATCAGGCATATACATAAAACTGAATTGTTATTAGTGGTTATGTATTTTACAATTAATGCTACTTTCTGATAGCATATATCATGTAATAGTCGAAACTTTAAATATATTTTGTGTAATAATAAATCTTGGCAAACCTATTACACCACTGATCTTTTTTTTTACCCCATATACACAATATCTGTCTTTAAACACTAAGATATTTTCTTCAAATGGTGCTGTCTTTGTTAATTTTAGGAGAAAACCAGGAGTTTCGGGGGGGCGTTGCCCCACTTGTCCCCCCCACCAGGGCACCGCTCTGGACCTGGCTGGGGGCCTTTGTTGTCCCCCAGACCCCCGTAAATTTTTTCAGTCTTTTTCATTGTGGTCAAATCACATGCCTGGTATACCTAAAAAATTGTTTAAAATGCTAGCATGCGAACATTAGCATGCCTCGAGTACCAAAATATTACACTGGTGTGTACCTATAAAGTTAGTTAAAAATGCTAGCTTATTAGCATTAGCATGCTAACATCATTCATCAAGTAACAAAATATTTGATGCTAGTTAAAAATGCTAGCTTATTAGCATTAGCATGCTATCATTTTTCGTTAAATAACAAATTATTTGACGCTGAGGTACCTATCATCAAAATTTGCGGAAAAAAAGCTATCATGCTAATATTCTACGGGACTCACGGGGGGTGGGGGGGGGGGGGGGGGGGGGGGGGGGGGGGGGGCGGCTTCTCGCCCCAGGAAATATTTGAGTATGTGTAGAATGTTCAGTGTTGCTGTTGTGTGTCTCAAGAGTTTCACAGGCAGTGCACTGGCCGCACTGGTCAAGGGTCTCCCGGAGGCCTTGCAGAGGCAGTACGAGTACGAGGACCCCATCGTCAGGGGAGGCAAGCAGCTGCTCCACAGCCCCTTCTTCAAGGTGTGCTCATGTTGCCTTCGTCGGCGTGGAGATGTGCGAGATGACAAGGTGGACGCTTACTCCCTCAGGTGTTGGTGGCCCTGGCCTGCGACCTGGAGCTGGACACCCTGCCGTGTTGCGCCGAAGCCCACAAGTGGGCCTGGTTCCGCCGCTACTGCACAGCCTCCAGAGTGGCCGTGGCTCTGGATAAAAGGACGTCCTTCCCCAGAGCCTTCCTGGATGAAGTGAGTCTCGCCTCGCCCCATCTTTTCTTGTGAAAGACGGAGCATTTTTCGGGAAGCTGTTTTTATACCCAATCATGGCACCCACCTGTTCCCAATTAGCCTGCACACCTGTGGGATGTTCCAAATAAGTGTTTGATGAGCATTCCTCAACTTGATCAGTATTTATCGCCACCTTTCCTTACTTCTTTGTCACGTGTTGCTGGCATCAAATTCTAAAGTTCATCATTATTTGCAGCCTTCCCGGTAAGGTTTATTCAGGTGTACTACGCCGGATAGTCGAACCTCGGATTCAGGAGGAACAGTGTGGTTTTCGTCCTGGTCGTGGAACTGTGGACCAGCTCTATACTCTCGGCAGGGTTCTTGAGGGTGCATGGGAGTTTGCCCAACCAGTCTATCAATCAATCAATCAATCAATGTTTATTTATATAGCCCCAAATCACAAATGTCTCAAAGGACTGCACAAATCATTACGACTACAACATCCTCGGAAGAACCCACAAAAGGGCAAGGAAAACTCACACCCAATGGGCAGGGAGAATTCACATTCAGTGGGACGCCAGCGACAATGCTGACTATGAGAAACCTTGGAGAGGACCTCAGATGTGGGCAACCCCCCCCCTCTAGGGGACCGAAAGCAATGGATGTCGAGCGGGTCCAACATGATACTGTGAAAGTTCAATCCATAGTGGCTCCAAGACAGCAGCGAGAGTCCCGTCCACAGGAAACCATCTGAAGCGGATCAGCAGCGTAGAGATGTCCCCAACCGATACAGGCGAGCGGTCCATCCTGGGTCCCGACGAGCGGTCCATCCTGGGTCTCGACTCTGGACAGTCAGTACTTCATCCATGGTCATCGGACCGGACCCCCTCCACAAGGGAGGGGGGGACATAGGAGAAAGAAAAGAAGCGGCAGATCAACTGGTCTAAAAAGGAGGTCTATTTAAAGGCTAGAGTATACAAATGAGTTTTAAGATGAGACTTAAATGCTTCTACTGAGGTAGCATCTCGAACTGTTACCGGGAGGGCATTCCAGAGTACTGGAGCCCGAACGGAAAACGCTCTATAGCCCGCAGACTTTTTTTGAGCTCTAGGAATCACTAATAAGCCGGAGTCTTTTGAACGCAGATTTCTTGCCGGGACATACGGTACAATACAATCGGCAAGATAGGCTGGAGCTAGACCGTGTAGTATTTTATACGTAAGTAATAAAACCTTAAAGTCACATCTTAAGTGCACAGGAAGCCAGTGCAGGTGAGCCAGTACAGGCGTAATATGATCAAACTTTCTTGTTCTTGTCAAAAGTCTAGCAGCCGCATTTTGTACCAACTGTAATCTTTTAATGCTAGACATGGGGAGACCCGAAAATAATACGTTACAGTAATCGAGACGAGACGTAACAAACGCATGGATAATGATCTCGGCGTCTCCAGTGGACAAAATGGAGCGAATTTTAGCGATATTACGGAGATGAAAGAAGGCCGTTTTAGTAACGCTTTTAATGTGTGACTCAAAGGAGAGAGCTGGGTCGAAGATAATACCCAGATTTTTTACAGAGTCACCTTGTTTTATTATTTGGTTGTCAAATGTTAAAGTTGTATTATTAAATAGAGGTCGGTGTCTAGCAGGACCGATAATCAGCATTTCCGTTTTTTTGGCATTAAGTTGCAAAAAGTTAGCGGACATCCATTGTTTAATTTCATTAAGACACGCTTCCAACTGACTACAGTCCGGCATGTTGGTCAGCTTTAGGGGCATGTAGAGTTGGGTGTCATCAGCATAACAGTGAAAGCTAATACCGTATTTGCGTATGACGTCACCTAGCGGCAGCATGTAGATGCTGAAGAGTACAGGGCCAAGGACCGAACCCTGGGGAACTCCACACGTTACCTTAACATAGTCCGAGGTCACACTGTTATAGGAGACGCACTGCATCCTATCAGTAAGATAAGAGTTAAACCATGACAGGGCTGAGTCTGACATACCAATTCGTATTTTGATACGCTCTAATAAAATATTATGATCGACGGTATCGAAAGCAGCGCTAAGATCGAGGAGCAGCAACATAGATGACGCATCAGAGTCCATCGTTAGCAATAGATCATTAGTCAATTTTGCGAGGGCTGTCTCAGTCGAGTGATTTGCCCTGAAACCGGATTGAAAGGTTTCACATAGATTGTTAAACGCTAAGTGCTCATTTAGCTGCTCCGCAACAATTTTTTCGAGGATTTTCGAAATAAAGGGAAGGTGAGACACCGGTCGGTAGTTTACCATGAGGTCAGGATCGAGGTTAGGTCTTTTAAGGAGAGGATGAATAACCGCTTTTTTGAATGCAACGGGAACAGTGCCCGAGGAAAGTGATAAGTTTATAATATTTAGCACTGATGGACCTAATAATACAAAAAGCTCCTTGATAAGTTTCCCAGGAAGTGGGTCAAGTAAACATGTTGTTTGTTTTATTCCATTTACACGTTGTAACAATCCTTCTAATGTTATTTCATCAAAACGAGAGAAACTATTTTGGATATTTGCAGTATCCGCCGTATATACAATCGTATCTGTGTTACTATAACCCCGTTGTAGCTGGGACGCATTGTCTTTAATCTCCTTTCTAATAAGTTCAATTTTCTTATTAAAGAACTTCATAAAGTCATCTGCCGAATGGGTGGAGCTACTGGAAGGAGTCCCTTGTTGGGTTAGCGATGCTACAGTACTAAACAAAAATTTTGGATCGTTTTTATTAATGCGGATGAGATTTGAGTAATAATTAGTTTTAGCTAAGGTAAGCATGCGTTTATAAGTTATTAAACTATCACTCCATGCTTGATGGTGCACCTCAAGTTTAGTCGTGCGCCATTTGCGTTCCAGCTTTCTACATAATAATTTCTGAGCTCTAGTTTCTTCAGTAAACCATGGCGTACGCCTATTTGGAGCCTTTTTTAACTTCAGCGGTGCTATACTATCAATGGTTTCGCGCAGGGCGTTGTTAAAGTTGTTAGTGAGGTTATCAATAGAGCCCACATACTTTGGGAACGGTGCCATTACCGAGGGCAGTAGGTCCGCAAGAGTCGTCGTTGTGGCAGCATTAATGTTGCGGCTGCTATAGCAGTTATTATTCTTATTAGCTTGCCGAACATGAGTCTGAACTTCGAATTTTATAAGGTAATGATCGGACATTACTTTAGTATACGGGAGTATCATAACTTTGGAGACGGTGATACCTCTGACAAGCACTAGGTCTATCGTATTGCCGCTGCGATGCGTCGGTTCATTTATTATTTGTGTAAGACCACAGCTATCAATTATAGTCTGGAGCGCCACGCACGGTGGGTCCAATGGGGTATTCATATGGATATTAAAGTCCCCCATTATAATTATATTATCGGCGTGCGTCACTAGATCAGCAACAAACTCTGAGAATTCACTAATAAAGTCCGAATAGGGCCCTGGGGGGCGGTAGATAACGGCCAGGCACAGAGGCAGAGGTGTGGCAGACTTCATAGAAAGCACCTCAAACGATTTATATTTATTATTTAAGTTAGGACTAAAGTTAAAGTTTTCGTTGTATATCAGTGCGACACCCCCTCCCCTTTTGAGGTGACGGGCAATATGCGCATTCGTATAGTTAGGAGGGGATGCCTCATTTATCGCAAAAAACTCGTCTGGTTTAAGCCAGGTTTCGCTAAGACCGATGACGTTAAGGTTGTTGTCTCTAATGACCTCATTGACTAATAACGTTTTGGGAGACAAAGATCTGATGTTTAGAAAGCCCATATTATAGGTAGTGGGCTGTTTTAAGGAGTTGTTGATGAAATTATCCGTCGTAGCAATATTAATAATGTTACGTTTATTATGCGCAGTGTACTTAAAATAATTACGACCATATCTAGGAATTGATATGACGGGAATTTTCAGATTGTCTACTTGGCGCTGCGATAAACTGAACGCATCATAATTTGCCACCTCAGTAGAGCGCATGTCTAACTCTGACGTAGTCATAGACACAGTAGAAAAAACATTTTGTGAGTTGTGTATTATTCTACGAAAATTGCTATGTGTACAGGGATCATCCAGCCTGGCGCTGGCTAGTTCTAACTTAACTGACTCCATACCCAGGCTAGCAGGCTCTGTAATTGCCTGTGACCGGGCTTGCTCTAGTGCAGTTAGTCAAATGTGGCTCAATGCGAAGTCTATGTTCCGAGACAAGAGGATAGCGCCTTCCTGGTTAGGGTGAAGGCCGTCTCTCCTCAGCAAGCCAGGTTTGCCCCAGAAAGAGGGCCAATTATCAATAAACGTAAATCCCTGTTGTCTGCAGAAGCTATCCAGCCACCTGTTAAGAGAGACTAATCTGCTATATCTCTCATCATTGCCTCTCCCAGGCAGGGGGCCAGAGACAATTACTCGATGCCTGGACATCTTTCTGGCGAGATTACAAGCCCTGGCTATGTTTCTCTTTGTAATCTCTGATTGTCTCATCCTAACGTCATTGGAGCCAACGTGTATTACTATATTCGCATAACTAGTGGTGCGGTTAGCCTGCCGTACGTGTTTACTAGACCTGTTGCGAGTTAGCTCCCTAAGATTAGCTTCAATGTCAGGTGCTCTGCCCCCGGGAATACACTTAATTGTGGCTGGTTTGCTAAGCTTTATGTTTCGGGTGATGGAGTCCCCTATGACTAAAGTGTGGTGCCCGGTAGACTGGGGTGTAGGACTAGCTAAAGGGCTAAATCTATTATGCGTCTCAACCGGTACACCGTAGCTTGTAGGCCGCTTAGGGCTGCTACAAGCTGGGCTAGTTAGCTCGCTACAGCTAACGCTAGCAGATGTGTCCGCAACATCTAAAGTTACGAAATTACACTGCTCTAACTGGCGGACACGGCTCTCTAGCAAAGCCAACCTATCCATGAGTAAAGTGCACGAAGCGCAGGAAGCCATACTCACAGAAACTTTCCGTCGCCGAGTGGGGTGCCAGCTGTCTTCGGGAAGTGATGGTCACGGTGGCGGGGGAGAAGCTTCCTTCAGACCGGCGCTGCCTTTCTCCGCTAGCCTCGTTAGCTTAGCAGCTAGCTAGCTGAGGGCGGAGTGGTGAGACAGAGATCGGGTGATTTGCAAGTTAAATGGAACTATTAAATATGTTCGATAAGTTGTAAATAAAGCTGCAAAACAGTTAAAATCACACAGATAGAACGATACTTAGCTTTTTTGCAACAAGAGCAGTCGGCGAGCAGTCATTCACAT
Organism: Nerophis ophidion; assembly: GCF_033978795.1. Taxonomy (NCBI): domain Eukaryota; kingdom Metazoa; phylum Chordata; class Actinopteri; order Syngnathiformes; family Syngnathidae; genus Nerophis; species Nerophis ophidion. The sequence continues at coordinate 31,641,045 of NC_084636.1, read as the reverse complement.
TCTACATGTGCTTTGTGGACTTGGAGAAGGCATTCGACCGTGTCCCTCGGGAAGTCCTGTGGGGAGTGCTCAGAGAGTATGGGGTACCGGACTGTCTTATTGTGGCGGTCCGCTCCCTGTACGATCAGTGCCAGAGCTTGGTCCGCATTGCCGGCAGTAAGTCGGACACATTTCTAGTGAGGGTTGGACTCCGCCAAGGCTGTCCTTTGTCACCGATTCTGTTCATAACTTTTATGGACAGAATTTCTAGGCGCAGTCAAGGCGTTGAGGGGTTCCGGTTTGGTGACCGCAGGATTAGGTCTCTGCTTTTTGCAGATGATGTGGTCCTGATGGCTTCATCTGACCGGGATCTTCAGCTCTCGCTGGATCGGTTCGCAGCCGAGTGTGAAGCGACCGGAATGAGAATCAGCACCTCCAAGTCCGAGTCCATGGTCCGTGGAATGCCATCTCCGGGTTGGGGAGGAGACCCTGCCCCAAGTGGAGGAGTTCAAGTACCTAGGAGTCTTGTTCACGAGTGGGGGAAGAGTGGATCGTGAGATCGACAGGCGGATCGGTGCGGCGTCTTCAGTAATGTGGACGTTGTATCGATCCGTTGTGGTGAAGAAGGAGCTGAGCCGGAAGGCAAAGCTCTCAATTTACCGGTCGATCTACGTTCCCATCCTCACCTATGGTCATGAGCTTTGGGTCATGACCGAAAGGATAAGATCACGGGTACAAGCGGCCCAAATGAGTTTCCAGGTCTCTCCCTTAGAGATAGGGTGAGAAGCTCTGCCATCCGGGAGGAACTCAAAGTAAAGCCGCTGCTCCTCCACATCGAGAGGAGCCAGATGAGGTGGTTCGGGCATCTGGTCAGGATGCCACCTGAACGCCTCCCTAGGGAGGTGTTTAGGGCACGTCCAACCGGTAGGAGGCCACGGGGAAGACCCAGGACACGTTGGGAAGACTATGTCTCCCGGCTGGCCTGGGAACGCTTCGGGATCCCCTGGGAAGAGCTAGACGAAGTGGCTTTGGAGAGGGAAGTCTGGGTTTCCCTACTTAGGCTGTTGCCCCCGCGACCCGACCTCGGATAAGCGGAAGAAGATGGATGGATCATTATTTGCAAAAAAAAAAAAATATTTATCAGTTTGAACATCAAATATGTTGTCTTTGTAGCATATTTAACTGAATATGGGTTGAAAAGGATTTGCAAATCATTGTATTCCGTTTGTATTTACATCTAACACAATTTCCCAGCTCATATAGAATGTGTACACCCCAGCTCTGCACGGGACTTACTCTCTGCCATGTCTGCAAGGTGACCAAGAAGATCCGCGAGCTGATGGCCGACCACGAGAGCATGAACGTCCTGCACGAGAGTCACGACTTGTTCAAGCGCGAGCACGACGAGCAGCTGGTGCAGTGGATGAACCGCCGGCCAGACGACTGGACCCTCTCTGCCGGTGGCAGCGGCACCATCTACGGCTGGGGCCACAACCACCGCGGTCAGCTGGGGGGCATCGAAGGGGCAAAGGTCAAAGTGCCCACCCCGACCGAGACCCTCTCCACTCTGCGGCCCGTGCAGCTCATTGGAGGCGAGCAAACTCTGTTTGCCGTGACCGCGGATGGAAATGTGAGCAGTCATATCACTTACTCCTAGCAGGTCTCCACAACAGAAGAGTATTAGAAAGTGTCCAGTAACAAACGTGTCCACTTATAGATGTAGAATATATATATATTAGGGATGCACCGAAATGAAAATTTGTGGCCGAAGCCGAATAAAATTTAAACGCTTGGCCGAATACCGAATAATGAATGCAGTTTTTCACAATTTTTTTAATATTGCATAATCAATCAATCAATCAATGTTTACTTATATAGCCCTAAATCACTAGTGTCTCAAAGGGCTGCACAAACCACCACGACATCCTCGGTAGGCCCACATAAGGGCAAGGAAAACTCACACCCAGTGGGACATTGGTGACAATTATGACTATGAGAACCTTGGAGAGGAGGAAAGCAATGGATGTCGAGCAGGTCTAACATGATACTGTGAAAGTTCAATCCACAATGGATACAACACAGTCGCGAGAGTCCAGTCCAAACACAGCAGCGAGAGTCCCGTTCACAGCGGAGCCAGCAGGAAACCATCCCAAGGGTAGCGGACCAGCAGCGCAGAGATGTCCCCAGCCGATACACAGAGGGACATAGAAGAAAAAGAAAAGAAACGGCAGATCAACTGGTCTAAAAAGGGAGTCTATTTAAAGGCTAGAGTATACAAATGAGTTTTAAGGTGAGACTTAAATGCTTCTACTGAGGTGGCATCGCGAACTGTTACCGGGAGGGCATTCCAGAGTACTGGAGCCCGAACGGAAAATGCTCTATAGCCCGCAGACTTTTTTTGGGCTTTGGGAATCACTAATAAGCCGGAGTCCTTTGAACGCAGATTTCTTGCCGGGACATATGGTACAATACAATCGGCAAGATAAGATGGAGCTACACCGTGTAGTATTTTATACGTAAGTAGTAAAACCTTAAAGTCACATCTTAAGTGCACAGGAAGCCAGTGCAGGTGAGCCAGTACAGGCGTAATATGATCAAACTTTCTTGTTCTTGTCAAAAGTCTAGCAGCCGCATTTTGTACCAACTGTAATCTTTTAATGCTAGACATGGGGAGACCCGAAAATAATACGTTACAGTAGTCGAGGCGAGACGTAACAAACGCATGGATAATGATCTCAGCGTCTTTAGTGGACAGAATGGAGCGAATTTTAGCGATGTTACGGAGATGCATAAATAGCCTAGAATAAATATTTAGACATGTTTTGCAAATAAAGTAATTTTTTTATTGAATATCGACATTTTTTTAATATTCCAGTAGTCTTTGCTTTTCAAACAAGCACAGTTTTTCATTTATATTAGGCCTTCAAACAAAACATGCATTCCAAAAAAAAAAAAAATGAAGTGCATTAAAGTGGATAAACCCACAACAAATGAATTATTGTCCTTTTGGCAAAAGTCTGCTTAGCCACAGTAGATATGCTAATAATGTAAACAGAAGGCTCAAGTAAATCTCAATTAAGTGTGTGCTTGTAACCTCATACACTTATACAGGTAGCCTACACAACAGGCTAATAATGTAAACAGAGGCCCCACTAAATCTCAATAAGTGTGTGCTTGTAACCTCATACACTTATACAGGTACACAACATATCCAAACGTCACCGCACGTTGGTTGATTGCGTCACCGCGTCAAAAAATTGCGTCACACGCCACTATTCGGCCTTGTTTTTAACTCATTCCACCGAAGGCCGAATGTGGCTTTTTTTTGCCATATTCGGCCGAATATATTCGGTTACCGATTAATCCGTGCATCCCTAATTATATATATATATACATATATGGAGAATAAACTCTTTGTTTAAATCAGGGGGCCCAAACTTTTCCCGCTGAGGGCCACAGACTGACAAATCAAAGATGCAGGGCCCATTTTGGTAGTTTTCACCTTCAAAACCAGTATGATGTGTTGATTTATTTTCCTAGAACTATAAAAAAGCAATTTGGATAGAAATTTCCAGTGAATGTTGACGAGTTTAGCTGATCTGAAATGCTAACAGGTAGCATGCTGGCCCGATAGTGTCAATTAACGAAAAACAATATGAGCAAAATGAGTTAAAAAGAAAAGCAAGCATGCTAAATATACTATGCTAACAGTTAGCATAGTAATAAATGACACTGAGGTGTATACCTGTTGAATTGGCTAAAAACAAAACCTACCATCTTCATGTTATCATGCTAAAATGCTAACAGTAACATGCATCAAGTACCAACATGTTATTCTAAGGTGTATACCTACAAATTTGCTAAAAAAAAAGCTAGCATGCTTACAGTTCTATGTTAACATACTAACAATAGCATGCTAACAGGTCTATGTTAACATACTAACAATAGCATGCTAACAGTTCTATGTTAACATACTAACAATAGCATGCTAACAGGTCTATGTTAACTACTAACAATAGCATGCTAACAGTTCTATGTTAACCTACTAACAATAGCATGCTAACAGTTCTATGTTAACATACTAACAATAGCATGCTAACAGTTTTATGTTAACATACTAACAATAGCATGCTAACAGTTCTATGTTAACATACTAACAATAGCATGCTAATAGTTCTATGTTAACATACTAACAATAGCATGCTAACAGTTCTATGTTAACATACTAACAATAGCATGCTAACAGGTCTATGTTAACCTACTAACAATAGCATGCTAACAGTTCTATGTTAACATACTAACAATAGCATGCTAACAGTTCTATGTTAACATACTAACAATAGCATGCTAACAGTTCTATGTTAACATACTAACAATAGCATGCTAACAGTTTTATGTTAACATACTAACAATAACATGCTAACAGGTCTATGTTAACCTACTAACAATAGCATGCTAACAGTTCTATGTTAACATACTAACAATAGCATGCTAACAGGTCTATGTTAACCTACTAACAATAGCATGCTAACAGTTCTATGTTAACCTACTAACAATAGCATGCTAACAGTTCTATGTTAACATACTAACAATAGCATGCTAACAGTTTTATGTTAACATACTAACAATAGCATGCTAACAGTTCTATGTTAACATACTAACAATAGCATGCTAACAGTTCTATGTTAACATACTAACAATAGCATGCTAACAGGTCTATGTTAACCTACTAACAATAGCATGCTAACAGTCCTATGTTAACATACTAACAATAGCATGCTAACAGTTCTATGTTAACATACTAACAATAGCATGCTAACAGTTTTATGTTAACATACTAACAATAACATGCTAACAGGTCTATGTTAACCTACTAACAATAGCATGCTAACAGTTCTATGTTAACATACTAACAATAGCATGCTAACAGGTCTATGTTAACCTACTAACAATAGCATGCTAACAGTTCTATGTTAACCTACTAACAATAGCATGCTAACAGTTCTATGTTAACATACTAACAATAGCATGCTAACAGTTTTATGTTAACATACTAACAATAGCATGCTAACAGTTCTATGTTAACATACTAACAATAGCATGCTAACAGTTCTATGTTAACATACTAACAATAGCATGCTAACAGGTCTATGTTAACCTACTAACAATAGCATGCTAACAGTCCTATGTTAACATACTAACAATAGCATGCTAACAGGTCTATGTTAACATACTAACAATAGCATGCTAACAGTTCTATGTTAACATACTAACAATAGCATGCTAACAGTTCTATGTTAACATACTAACAATAGCATGCTAACAGTTCTATGTTAAAGCCCTACTGAAACCCACTACTACCGACCACGCAGTCTGATAGTTTATATATCAATGATGAAATATTAACATTGCAATTTCCCGCGGAGTTTCTTGTTGAAAACGTGGCGGAATGATGACGCGTATGATGACGTCTCGGGTTGTAGCGGACATATTAGCCCAGCACCACTTCCGGCTAAAAGTCGTCTCTTTTCATCGCATAATGACACAGTAATTTGGACATCTGTGTTGCTGAATCTTTTGCAATTTGTTCAATTAATAATGGAGACTATAAAGAAGAATGCTGTTGGTGGAAAGCGGTGGATTGCAGCTGCCTTTTGCACCGAAAAACAGTTTCTTTGTTTGTTGTGAAGCTTTAACACAGAGCGGTCAAGCAAACATGTTTCTCTACGTCAACCAGCATGTTTCTGGTTGGGAAAATTGTGATATTAAGTCGGCTCTTACCGGAGACTTGAGTGGATTATGCGACCTCCTCCTGTAGCTGTCAAAAAGGCAGCTGTGATATTGGCTTCTCGGAGAGACACTGGCGTTCACCGCAGCCCTCCGACTTTCAGTTATGACTTTATAATCCCACTAAAACACTTAACAGAATAAGCAGATAAGGGATTTTCCAGAATTATCCTAGTAAATGTGTCTAACAACATCTGAATCGCTGACAATGCCGTCGCCTTTTCTTTTTTTTATTTGTGCTTCACTCAAACTTTCCTCATCCACAAATCTTTCATCCTCGCTCAAATTAATGGGGAGCTCGTCGCTTTCTCGGTCCGAATTGCACTTGCTGCTGGTGGCTATGATTATAAACAATGTGAGGATGTGAGGAGCCCTACAACCTGTGACGTCACGCGCACATCGTCATCTACTTCCGGTAAAAGCAAGGCTTTTTTATTTTTTTTAAAAGTTGCGAACTTTATTGTCGATGTCTACTAAATCCTTTCAGCAAAAATATGGCAATATCGCGAAATGAACAAGTATGACACATAGAATGGACCTGCTATCACCGTTTAAATAAGAAAATCTCATTTCAGTAGGCCTTTAACCTACTAACAATAGCATGCTTACAGTGTCTATGTTATCTGCTTATTGTGTTAAGTGTTTTAGTGAGATTATATAGTCATACCTGAAAGTCGGAGGGCTGTGGTGAACGCCAGTGTCTCTCCGAGAAGCCAATGGAGGAGCCAAGATCACAGCTGCCTTTTTGACAGCCACAGGAGGAGGTCGCATAATCCACTCAAGTCTCCGGTAAGAGCCGACTTAATATCACAATTTTCTCAACCAGAAACTTGCTGGTTGACGTAGAGAAACATGTTCGCTTGACCGCTCTGTGATAAAGCTTCACAACAATTAAAGAAACACCAGCTGTGTCTTGGTGCTAAAGACAGCTGCAATCCACCGCTTTCCACCAACAGCATTCTTCTTTGACGTCTCCATTATTAATTTAACAAATTGCAAAAGATTCAGCAACACAGAAGTCCAAAATACTGTGTAATTATGCAATGAAAAGTGACGACTTTTAGCAGTAAGTGATGCTGGGCTAATATGTCCGCTACAACCCGAGACATCACAAACACGCGTCATCATACGTGTCATCATTCCGCGACGTTTTCAACAAGAAACTCCACGGAATATTTAAAATTGTAATTTAGTAAACTAAACCGGCCGTATTGGCATGTGTTGCAATGTTAAGATTTTATCATTGATTTATAAACTATCAGACTGCGTGGTCGGTAGTAGTGGGTTTCAGTAGTCCTTTAACATACTAACAATAGCGTGCTAACAGTTCTATATTAACATACTAACAGTTCTATGTTAACATATTAACAATAGCGTGCTAACAGTTCTATGTTAACATTCTAACAAAAGCGTTCTAACAGTTCTATGTTACCATACTAACAGTTCTATGTTAACATATTAACAATAACATGCTAACAGTTCTTTGTTAACATACTAACAATAGCGTGCTAACAGTTCTATATTAACATACTAACAGTTCTATGTTAACATATTAACAATAGCGTGCTAACAGTTCTATGTTAACATTCTAACAAAAGCGTTCTAACAGTTCTATGTTACCATACTAACAGTTCTATGTTAACATATTAACAATAACATGCTAACAGTTCTTTGTTAACATACTAACAATAGCGTGCTAACAGTTCTATATTAACATACTAACAGTACTATATTAACATACTAACAATAGCGTGCTAACAGTCTATGTTAACATACTAACAGTAGCATGCTGACCGTTATATGTTAACATACTAACAGTAGCATGCTAACAGTACTATGTTAACATATTAACAATAGCATGCTAACAGTTCTTTGTTAACATACTAACAATAGCGTGGTAACAGTTCTATATTAACATACTAACAGTTCTATGTTAACATTGTAACAAAAGCGTGCTAACAGTCCTATGTTACCATACTAACAGTCCTATGTTAACATATTAACAATAGCATGCTAACAGTTCTTTGTTAACATACTAACAGTTCTATGTTAACATATTAACAATAGCGTGCTAACAGTTCTATGTTAACATACTAACAGTAGCATGCTACCGTTATATGTTAACATACTAACAATAGCGTGCTAACAGTTCTATATTAACATACTAACAGTTCTATGTTAACGTATTAACAATAGCGTGCTAACAGTCTATGTTAACATACTAACAGTAGCATGCTAACCGTTATATGTTAACATACTAACAGTAGCATGCTAACAGTTCTATGTTAACATATTAACATAGCATGCTAACAGTTCTTTGTTAACATACTAACAATAGCGTGCTAACAGTTCTATATTAACATACTAACAGTCCTATGTTAACGTATTAACAATAGCGTGCTAACAGTCCTATGTTAACATACTAACAGTAGCATGCTAACCGTCATATGTTAACATACTAACAGTAGCATGCTAACAGTTCTATGTTAACATATTAACAATAGCATGCTAACAGTTCTTTGTTAACATACTAACAATAGCGTGCTAACAGTTCTATATTAACATACTAACAGTTCTATGTTAACATATTAACAATAGCGTGCTAACAGTTCTATGTTAACATTCTAACAAAAGCGTGCTAACACTATATTTTACCATACTAACAGTTCTATGTTAACATATTAACAATAGCATGCTAACAGTTCTATGTTAACATACTAACAGTAGCATGCTAACCGTTATATGTTAGCATACTAACAATAGCCTGCTAACAGTTCTATGTTAACAGACAAACAGTAGCATGCTAACCGTTATATGTTAACATACTAACAACAGTGTGCTAACAGTTCTGTGTTAACATACTAACAATAGCGTGCTAACAGTTCTATATTAACATACTAACAGTTCAATGTTAACATATTAACAATAGCGTGCTAACAGTTCTATGTTAACATACTAACAACAGTGCGCTAACAGTTGGCATTACTGAAACACCAAAATATATGATACTGAGATGTATACCTGTTAAATTAACTTGAAAAAAAGCTAGCATGCTAATGTTAGCATGGTAAAATGCAAAAATACGATTAAGTTGTCAATGTTTCTTTTCAGAGGGATGTAAAGCAATATGAGACATGACAAAATACTGTAGGTTAGAAGATGATTGAAAAGACGACATTGTGTTTTCTCGCAGCTGTACGCCACGGGCTACGGCGCCGGAGGCCGGCTGGGCATCGGGGGGACAGAGTCGGTGTCGGCCCCGACCCTGCTGGAGTCCATCCAGCACGTCTTCATCAGGAAAGTGGCGGTGAACTCGGGAGGGAAGCACTGCTTGGCGCTGTCCTCCGAGGGAGAAGTGTACTCGTGGGGCGAGGCGGAGGACGGCAAACTGGGCCACGGCAACAGAAGGTCAGCAAAAGTGCTGGATACAACTCCAAGGAGGTCTCGTCCCACCTAGTCTCCTCTCGTCCCTCAGCCCCTGCGATCGTCCTCGGGTGATCGAGTCCCTGCGGGGACTGGAGGTGGTGGACATCGCCGCGGGAGGAGCACACAGCGCCTGCATCACGGCCAGCGGCGAGCTCTTCACCTGGGGGAAGGGCCGATACGGACGACTGGGTCACGGGGACAGCGAGGACCAGCTGAAGCCCAAGTTGGTCAGTGAACGCAACCTTCATTATTAACACCTTGCAAGAAAGTTGGTCAGTGAACGCAACCTTCATTATTAACACCTTGCAAGAAAGCTGGAAACTCTTATCATGATATTAGTGATTTATATCCGGAATTATTGATATGTTTTCTGAACTGTGGAAAATAAGGAGGAGGAGAGGAAGTACATGTATTTTCTGCAGGTTTAGTGGCAGGAAATAGCGGCTGTGTAACATTATTCTTATTTAACTATGGAAAATAATTTTTGTTTTGTTTTTAATAATTGTTTAAATATTATTAATATACTGATCGATATTGATAATTATTGACATTTTTTTATGATCTGTGGAAAATAAGGAGCAGGAGAAAAATCTGTTTTATTTGAAACGTAACTTCCTGTGATTATAATCAAGCAGACAGGAAATGTCAACAAAATAGTCAAATCATATTGAACACTTTTTAATAAAATCTTAAAAATAAGGAATTTGTAAGAAATGCTTCATAAAGTGTAAGAAAATAGTGTAAGGTGTGAAAATGTAATCATAGAGAAACCTGAGAGGAACTATTTTCTGGCAAGAAATAACGGCTGTGTAACATGAATTTGCCATGTTATTCTTATTTTACTATGGAAATACATTTTTGTTTAGCAGTAATTGTTTAAATATTATTAATATATCAGTCGATATTGATAATTATTGATATTTTTTATGATCTGTGGAAAATAAGGAGCAAGAGAAAAATCTTCCTGTGATTATAATCAGGGCAGACAGGAAGTGTCAACAAAATAGTCAAATCACATTGAACACTTTTTAATAAAATCTTAAAAATAAGGAATTTGTAAGAAATGCTTCATAAAGTGTAAGAAAATAGTGTAAGGTGTGAAAATGTAATCATAGAGGAACTATTTTCTTCAGATTTAGTGGCAGGAAATAACGGCTGTGTAACATGAATTTGCTATGTTATTCTTATTTTACTATGGAAATACATTTTTGTTTAGCAGTAATTGTTTAAATATTATTAATATATCAGTCGATATTGATAATCATTGATATTTTTTATGATCTGTGGAAAATAAGGAGCAAGAGAAAAATCTTCCTGTGATTATAATCAAGGCAGACAGGAAATGTCAACAAAATAGTCAAATCACATTGAACACTTTTTAATACAATCTTAAAAATAAGGAATTTGTAAGAAATGCTTCATAAAGTGTAAGAAAATAGTGTAAGGTGTGAAAATGTAATCATAGAGGAACTATTTTCTTCAGATTTAGTGGCAGGAAATAACGGCTGTGTAACATGAATTTGCTATGTTATTCTTATTTTACTATGGAAAATAATTTTTGTTTTGTTTTTAATAATTGTTTAAATATTCTTAATATACTGATCGATATTGATAATTATTGAAATTTTTTATGATCTGTGGAAAATAAGGAGCTGGAGAAAAATCTGTTTTATTTGAAACGTAACTTCCTGTGATTATAATCAAGCAGACAGGAAATGTCAACAAAATAGTCAAATCACATTGAACACTTTTTAATAAAATCTTAAAAATAAGGAATTTGTAAGAAATGCTTCATAAAGTGTAAGAAAATAGTGTAAGGTGTGAAAATGTAATCATAGAGGAACTATTTTCTTCAGATTTAGTGGCAATAAATAACGGCTGTGTAACATGAATTTGCTATGTTATTCTTATTTTACTATGGAAATACATTTTTGTTTAGCAGTAATTGTTTAAATATTATTAATATATCAGTCGATATTGATAATTATTGAAATTTTTTATGATCTGTGGAAAGTAAGGAGCAGGAGAAAAATCTGTTTTATTTGAAACGTAACTTCCTGTGATTATAATCAAGCAGACAGGAAATGTCAACAAAATAGTCAAATCATATTGAACACTTTTTAATAAAATCTTAAAAATAAGGAATTTGTAAGAAATGCTTCATAAAGTGTAAGAAAATAGTGTAAGGTGTGAAAATGCAATCATAGAGGAACTATTTTCTGGCAAGAAATAACGGCTGTGTAACATGAATTTGCCATGTTATTCTTATTTTACTATGGAAATACATTTTTGTTTAGCAGTAATTGTTTAAATATTATTAATATATCAGTCGATATTGATAATTATTGATATTTTTTATGATCTGTGGAAAATAAGGAGCAAGAGAAAAATCTTCCTGTGATTATAATCAAGGCAGACAGGAAGTGTCAACAAAATAGTCAAATCACATTGAACACTTTTTAATAAAATCTTAAAAATAAGGAATTTGTAAGAAATGCTTCATAAAGTGTAAGAAAATAGTGTAAGGTGTGAAAATGTAATCGTAGAGGAACTATTTTCTTCAGATTTAGTGGCAAGAAATAGCGGCTGTGTAACATGAATTTGCTATGTTATTCTTATTTTACTATGGAAAATAATTTTTGTTTTGTTTTTAATAATTGTTTAAATATTCTTAATATATTGATCGATATTGATAATTATTGACATTTTTTATGATCTGTGGAAAATAAGGAGCAGGAGAAAAATGTTTTATTTGAAATGTAACTTCCTGTGATTAATAATCAAGCAGACAGGAAATGTCAACAAAATAGTCAAATCACATTGAACACTTTTTAATAAAATCTTAAAAATAAGGAATTTGTAAGAAATGCTTCATAAAGTGTAAGAAAATAGTGTAAGGTGTGAAAATGTAATCATAGAGGAACTATTTTCTTCAGATTTAGTGGCAATAAATAACGGCTGTGTAACATGAATTTGCTATGTTATTCTTATTTTACTATGGAAATACATTTTTGTTTAGCAGTAATTGTTTAAATATTATTAATATATCAGTCGATATTGATAATTATTGAAATTTTTTATGATCTGTGGAAAATAAGGAGCAGGAGAAAAATCTGTTTTATTTGAAACGTAACTTCCTGTGATTATAATCAAGCAGACAGGAAATGTCAACAAAATAGTCAAATCACATTGAACACTTTTTAATAAAATCTTAAAAATAAGGAATTTGTAAGAAATGCTTCATAAAGTGTAAGAAAATAGTGTAAGGTGTGAAAATGTAATCATAGAGGAACTATTTTCTTCAGATTTAGTGGCAAGAAATAGCGGCTGTGTAACATGAATTTGCTATGTTATTCTTATTTTACTATGGAAATAAATTTTTGTTTAGCAGTAATTGTTTAAATATTATTAATATATCAGTCGATATTGATAATTATTGATATTTTTTATGATCTGTGGAAAATAAGGAGCAAGAGAAAAATCTTCCTGTGATTATAATCAAGCAGACAGGAAGTGTCAACAAAATAGTCAAATCACATTGAACACTTTTTAATAAAATCTTAAAAATAAGGAATTTGTACGAAATGCTTCATAAAGTGTAAGAAAATAGTGTAAGGTGTGAAAATGTAATCATGGAGAAACCTGAGAGGAACTATTTTCTTCAGATTTAGTGGCAGGAAATAGCGGCTGTGTAACATGAATTTGCCATGTTATTCTTATTTAACTATGGAAAATAATTTTTGTTTGGTTTTTAATAATTGTTTAAATATTCTTAATATACTGATCGATATTGATAATTATTGACATTTTTTTATTATCTGTGGAAAATAAGGAGCAGGAGAAAAATCTGTTTTATTTGAAATGTAACTTCCTGTGATTATAATCAACCAGACAGGAAATGTCAACAAAATAGTCAAATCATATTGAACACTTTTTAATAAAATCTTAAAAATAAGGAATTTGTAAGAAATGCTTCATAAAGTGTAAGAAAATAGTGTAAGGTGTGAAAATGTAATCATGGAGAAACCCGAGAGGAACTATTTTCTGGCAAGAAATAACGGCTGTGTAACATGAATTTGCTATGTTATTCTTATTTTACTATGGAAATACATTTTTGTTTAGCAGTAATTGTTTAAATATTATTAATATATCAGTCGATATTGATAATTATTGATATTTTTTATGATCTGTGGAAAATAAGGAGCAAGAGAAAAATCTTCCTGTGATTATAATCAAGGCAGACAGGAAGTGTCAACAAAATAGTCAAATCATGTTGAACACTTTTTAAGAAAATCTTAAAAATAAGGAATTTGTAAGAAATGCTTCATAAAGTGTAAGAAAATAGTGTAAGGTGTGAAAATGTAATCATAGAGGAACTATTTTCTTCAGATTTAGTGGCAAGAAATAGCGGCTGTGTAACATGAATTTGCTATGTTATTCTTATTTTACTATGGAAAATAATTTTTGTTTTGTTTTTAATAATTGTTTAAATATTATTAATATACTGATCGATATTGATAATTATTGACATTTTTTATGATCTGTGGAAAGTAAGGAGCAGGAGAAAAATCTGTTTTATTTGAAACGTAACTTCCTGTGATTATAATCAAGCAGACAGGAAATGTCAACAAAATAGTCAAATCATATTGAACACTTTTTAATAAAATCTTAAAAATAAGGAATTTGTAAGAAATGCTTCATAAAGTGTAAGAAAATAGTGTAAGGTGTGAAAATGTAATCATAGAGGAACTATTTTCTGGCAAGAAATAACGGCTGTGTAACATGAATTTGCCATGTTATTCTAATTTTAATATGGAAATACATTTTTGTTTAGCAGTAATTGTTTAAATATTATTAATATATCAGTCGATATTGATAATTATTGATATTTTTTATGATCTGTGGAAAATAAGGAGCAAGAGAATAATCTTCCTGTGATTATAATCAAGGCAGACAGGAAATGTCAACAAAATAGTCAAATCATATTGCACACTTTTTAATAAAATCTTAAAAATAAGGAATTTGTAAGAAATGCTTCATAAAGTGTAAGAAAATAGTGTAAGGTGTGAAAATGTAATCATGGAGAAACCTGAGAGGAACTATTTTCTGGCAAGAAATAGCGGCTGTGTAACATGAATTTGCCATGTTATTCTTATTTTACTATGGAAAATAATTGTTGTTTTGTTTTTAATAATTGTTTAAATATTCTTAATATATTGATCGATATTGATAATTATTGACATTTTTTATGATCTGTGGAAAATAAGGAGCAGGAGAAAAATGTTTTATTTGAAATGTAACTTCCTGTGATTATAATCAAGCAGACAGGAAATGTCAACAAAATAGTCAAATCACATTGAACACTTTTTAATAAAATCTTAAAAATAAGGAATTTGTAAGAAATGCTTCATAAAGTGTAAGAAAATAGTGTAAGGTGTGAAAATGTAATTATAGAGAAACCTCAGAGGAACTATTTTCTTCAGATTTAGTGGCAAGAAATAGCGGCTGTGTAACATGAATTTGCCATGTTATTCTTATTTAACTATGGAAAATAATTTTTGTTTTGTTTTTAATAATTGTTTAAATATTCTTAATATACCGATCGATATTGATAATTATTGACATTTTTTATGATCTGTGGAAAATAAGGAGCAGGAGAAAAATCTGTTTTATTTGAAATGTAACTTCCTGTGATTATAATCAAGCAGACAGGAAATGTCAACAAAATAGTCAAATCATATTGAACACTTTTTAATAAAATCTTAAAAATAAGGAATTTGTAAGAAATGCTTCATAAAGTATAAGAAAATAGTGTAAGGTGTGAAAATGTAATCATAGAGAAACCTGAGAGGAACTATTTTCTGGCAAGAAATAGCGGCTGTGTAACATGAATTTGCCATGTTATTCTTATTTTACTATGGAAAATAATTTTTGTTTTGTTTTTAATAATTGTTTAAATATTCTTAATATATTGATCGATATTGATAATTATTGACATTTTTTATGATCTGTGGAAAATAAGGAGCAGGAGAAAAATATGTTTTATTTGAAACGTAACTTCCTGTGATTATAATCAAGCAGACAGGAAATGTCAACAAAATAGTCAAATCACATTGAACTCTTTTTAATAAAATCTTAAAAATAAGGAATTTGTAAGAAATGCTTCATAAAGTGTAAGAAAATAGTGTAAGGTGTGAAAATGTAATCATAGAGGAACTATTTTCTTCAGATTTAGTGGCAGGAAATAACGGCTGTGTAACATGAATTTGCTATGTTATTCTTATTTTACTATGGAAATACATTTTTGTTTAGCAGTAATTGTTTAAATATTATTAATATATCAGTCGATATTGATAATCATTGATATTTTTTATGATCTGTGGAAAATAAGGAGCAAGAGAAAAATCTTCCTGTGATTATAATCAAGGCAGACAGGAAGTGTCAACAAAATAGTCAAATCACATTGAACACTTTTTAATAAAATCTTAAAAATAAGGAATTTGTACGAAACGCTTCATAAAGTGTAAGAAAATAGTGTAAGGTGTGAAAATGTAATCATAGAGAAACCTGAGAGGAACTATTTTCTTCAGATTTAGTGGCAAGAAATAGCGGCTGTGTAACATGAATTTGCCATGTTATTGTTATTTTACTATGGAAATACATTTTTGTTTAGCAGTAATTGTTTAAATATTATTAATATATCAGTCGATATTGATAATTATTGAAATTTTTTATGATCTGTGGAAAATAAGGAGCAAGAGCAAAATCTTCCTGTGATTATAATCAAGGCAGACAGGAAATGTCAACAAAATAGTCAAATAATATTGAACACTTTTTAATAAAATCTTAAAAATAAGGAATTTGTAAGAAATGCTTCATAAAGTGTAAGAAAATAGTGTAAGGTGTGAAAATGTAATCATAGAGGAACTATTTTCTTCAGATTTAGTGGCAGGAAATAGCGGCTGTGTAACATGAATTTGCCATGTTATTCTTATTTTACTATGGAAAATAATTGTTGTTTTGTTTTTAATAATTGTTTAAATATTCTTAATATACTGATCGATATTGATAATTATTGAAATTTTTTATGATCTGTGGAAAATAAGGAGCTGGAGAAAAATCGGTTTTATTTGAAACGTAACTTCCTGTGATTATAATCAAGCAGACAGGAAGTGTCAACAAAATAGTCAAATCATGTTGAACACTTTTTAATACAATCTTAAAGATAAGGAATTTGTAAGAAATGCTTCATAAAGTGTAAGAAAATAGTGTAAGGTGTGAAAATGTAATCATAGAGGAACTATTTTCTTCAGATTTAGTGGCAGGAAATAACGGCTGTGTAACATGAATTTGCTATGTTATTCTTATTTTACTATGGAAATACATTTTTGTTTAGCAGTAATTGTTTAAATATTATTAATATATCAGTCGATATTGATAATTATTGATATTTTTTATGATATGTGGAAAATAAGGAGCAAGAGAAAAATCTCCCTGTGATTATAATCAAGGCAGACAGGAAGTGTCAACAAAATAGTCAAATCACATTGAACACTTTTTAATACAATCTTAAAAATAAGGAATTTGTAAGAAATGCTTCATAAAGTGTAAGAAAATAGTGTAAGGTGTGAAAATGTAATCATAGAGGAACTATTTTCTTCAGATTTAGTGGCAAGAAATAGCGGCTGTGTAACATGAATTTGCCATTTTATTCTTATTTTACTATGGAAAATAATTGTTTTGTTTTTAATAATTGTTTAAATATTCTTAATATATTGATCGATATTGATAATTATTGACATTTTTTAAGGTCTGTGGAAAATAAGGAGCAGGAGAAAAATCTGTTTTATTTGAAATGTAACTTCCTGTGATTATAATCAAGGCAGACAGGAAATGTCAACAAAATAGTCAAATCATATTGAACACTTTTTAATACAATCTTAAAAATAAGGAATTTGTAAGAAATGCTTCATAAAGTGTAAGAAAATAGTGTAAGGTGTGAAAATGTAATCATGGAGAAACCTGAGAGGAACTATTTTCTGGCAAGAAATAGCGGCTGTGTAACATGAATTTGCTATGTTATTCTTATTTTACTATGGAAATACATTTTTGTTTAGCAGTAATTGTTTAAATATTA
This sequence comes from Nerophis ophidion, assembly GCF_033978795.1. Classification (NCBI taxonomy): domain Eukaryota; kingdom Metazoa; phylum Chordata; class Actinopteri; order Syngnathiformes; family Syngnathidae; genus Nerophis; species Nerophis ophidion. The sequence goes on along the minus strand of NC_084636.1, from coordinate 31,623,716 downwards.
TTAATATATCAGTCGATATTGATAATTATTGATATTTTTTATGATCTGTGGAAAATAAGGAGCAAGAGAAAAATCTTCCTGTGATTATAATCAAGCAGACAGGAAGTGTCAACAAAATAGTCAAATCACATTGAACACTTTTTAATAAAATCTTAAAAATAAGGAATTTGTAAGAAATGCTTCATAAAGTGTAAGAAAATAGTGTAAGGTGTGAAAATGTAATCATAGAGGAACTATTTTCTTCAGATTTAGTGGCAGGAAATAGCGGCTGTGTAACATGAATTTGCTATGTTATTCTTATTTAACTATGGAAAATAATTGTTGTTTTGTTTTTAATAATTGTTTAAATATTCTTAATATACTGATCGATATTGATAATTATTGACATTTTTTATGATCTGTGGAAAATAAGGAGCAGGAGAAAAATCTGTTTTATTTGAAATGTAACTTCCTGTGATTATAATCAAGCAGACAGGAAATGTCAACAAAATAGTCAAATCACATTGAACACTTTTTAATACAATCTTAAAAATAAGGAATTTGTAAGAAATGCTTCATAAAGTGTAAGAAAATAGTGTAAGGTGTGAAAATGTAATCATAGAGGAACTATTTTCTTCAGATTTAGTGGCAATAAATAACGGCTGTGTAACATGAATTTGCTATGTTATTCTTATTTTACTATGGAAATACATTTTTGTTTAGCAGTAATTGTTTAAATATTATTAATATATCAGTCGATATTGATAATTATTGATATTTTTTATGATCTGTGGAAAATAAGGAGCAAGAGAATAATCTTCCTGTGATTATAATCAAAGCAGACAGGAAATGTCAACAAAATAGTCAAATCATATTGAACACTTTTTAATAAAATCTTAAAAATAAGGAATTTGTAAGAAATGCTTCATAAAGTGTAAGAAAATAGTGTAAGGTGTGAAAATGTAATCATGGAGAAACCTGAGAGGAACTATTTTCTGGCAAGAAATAGCGGCTGTGTAACATGAATTTGCCATGTTATTCTTATTTTACTATGGAAAATAATTGTTGTTTTGTTTTTAATAATTGTTTAAATATTCTTAATATATTGATCGATATTGATAATTATTGACATTTTTTATGATCTGTGGAAAATAAGGAGCAGGAGAAAAATGTTTTATTTGAAACGTAACTTCCTGTGATTATAATCAAGCAGACAGGAAATGTCAACAAAATAGTCAAATCATATTGAACACTTTTTAATACAATCTTAAAAATAAGGAATTTGTAAGAAATGCTTCATAAAGTGTAAAAAATAGTGTAAGGTGTGAAAATGTAATCATAGAGAAACCTGAGAGGAACTATTTTCTGGCAAGAAATAACGGCTGTGTAACATGAATTTGCCATGTTATTCTTATTTTACCATGGAAATAATTTTTTGTTTAGCAGTAATTGTTTAACTATTATTAATATATCAGTCGATATTGATAATTATTGATATTTTTTATGATCTGTGGAAAATAAGGAGCAAGAGAAAAATCTTCCTGTGATTATAATCAAGGCAGACAGGAAGTGTCAACAAAATAGTCAAATCACATTGAACACTTAACAATAAGAGCTTAAAAATAAGGAATAGGTAAGAAATGCCTCATAAAGTGTAAGAAAATAGTGCAAAGTATAAAAATATAACCCCACTGAAAGGGTTCACATCAATTTTCAGACGTTAGGTATTCATTTAGCTGCTGTGCAACAATTTTTTGGGAGTATTTTAGAGATAAAGGGGAGGTGCGATACCAGCGGACGGTCAGAATCGAGGTTGGGTCTTTTAAGCACAGGATGAATAAATGAAAACATGTAAACATAGTGAAACCTGAGAACTATTATCTGAAGGTTTAGTGGCAGGAAGTTACAGCTGTGCTCTAAAGGGTGAGCTGCCTTGCGTTTTTTTTATTTTTTTTGGGAGCAAATCCAAAAATTTGTCCTGGTGACTTTTCCTCTTTGATCCACAATTTAATAATTTTTACTTTCTCTACTCACTCCTTGCAAAGAATCAAAGAAACGTAATAGTTGATACTGTCGCCTGATTGGCTGTCGGCGTGTCACTCCCACTTCCTGCTTGTCCCAGTTGTCTTAGTTCATGCCATACTTCCGCTTTCCTTCCACCAAGAAGAAGAAAAAAAATCAAACGTTTTATCAAACGTATTCTTTTATTGATATTATTTACTTTTCAACTCATGAAATAAGTAGAGGTACTGTGCATATTTGATGATATCAGCAAAAAAACAAGTTTCGGGTTATATGGGGTTGTACATAATTGTTGGTCGTATTCTACAAAAGGTAAACATGCTAGGCTACTAAGTGTTAGCAGCCACACAACAGCAAAGCATACAATAGCTCACAAGCTAAACTTACGTTGGGATGTGTCCTAAACCTACTACTTTTTTGGCACCGATCAAATCCCACCGGTTCTACCGGGCACCAATTCACGTCAAATCCAGCACTGCCGTGTTACTTGGCGATCACTCCAGCAGCACTGAGAGTGGACTCGGCCAAACCACCTCTATGGAATGTTGCAGTTTTTAATACAAACAAAGAAATTGACTCAAAAAAATCCCTCCAATGTAAGAAAAGTAAGGCTCCACTTTTCCAAAGTTGCGCTAGCTTGATGCTAATAAACATTGGCTTTGATAGTAACATGCTACCGATTAGCATTAGCGATTTTAACATGGCGATTTCCACACCTCCAAATGTGTTCATGAGAACTACGACCTGATTGAGTGATTGAAACTTTTATTAGTAGATTGCACGGTACAGTACATATTCCGTACAATTGACCACTAAATGGTAACACCCCAATAAGTTTTTTCACCTTGTTTAAGTCGGGGTCCACGTTAATCAATTCATGGTAATTGATTGACGCACGTTACAATCAAACAGCCGGTGCATACACTGCAAAAAGTCAGTGTTGAAAAACAAGAAAAAAAAATACAAAAATTTACTTGAATTAAGCAAAATTATCTGTCAATAGAACAAGAAAATTTAGCTTGTCAAAACTTTCCAAAACAAGTCAAATTAAAGCTGCAAGCAGCGATGGACGGGACCGAGTATATATGGAAGTGGCTTAGGAGAGGGAAGTCTTGGCTTCCCACATATAAGTTAGAACATATTGTAGTTTTTACCTTCCATAACGTGACTACTGACAGATATAAGTTAGGATTATACACTACTTTTTATTATAAATGTTGTAGTTTTTACCTTCCATAACGTGTGTACTGACAGAAGTTCGAAAAACCCGATGCTAACTGCCCATTGAAAATACATGGGTACGGCTAGTAGCTACTATTAGCAAACAAATAGACCTACCAACTCGGCGCATGAAAAGTTCGGATGGCCTTAAAACGCCACAACAGTCAGGCACCATATGTAAGTACTCAAAATAAAGACTCGACATGCAAAGAAATTCAATCGGAGCAGAATAATAGAAGGAAAGGGATTAAAACCCGTTGCTAACCGCCCATTGAAAATACATGGGTACGGCTAGTAGCTACTATTAGCAAACAGATAGACTTACCAACTCGGTGCATGAAAAGTTCGGATGGCCTTAAAACGCCACAACAGTCAGGCACCATATGTAAGTACTCAAAATAAAGACTCGACATGCAAAGAAATTCAATTGGAGCAGAATAATAGGAGGATAGGGATTAAAACCCGTTGCTAACCGCCCATTGAAAATACATGGGTACGGCTAGTAGCTACTATTAGCAAACAGACTTACCAACTTGGCGTAATATCTTAACATCGCACACTCTCTCGTCGCAACTCGGCCATGATGGTCGGCACCTATAAGTTTACAGTTAGTTGTAAAATGTTGGACGGTTGTTTTTACAATATGCAGGCGAATGACAACTTTAAAACATAACGGCTTAGCTACGGCACCTGGCAGCCATCTTGGTATAGACGATCACAGCCCCTCCCTCACGAATGTTGGCGCGTGCGCGCCAGCAGCAGACGGTACGGAAAAAAACGGGGAAAAAAACGTCTCCCTCACTGTGTCTGCGCACGGCGGCCATCTTTGAAATGGTTTTGAAATCCGTAGCAGTAATTAAAATCCGTAGCAGTAATTAAAACTATTTTCATCAACTTTTAATCAGAAAGGTTCAATCTCTCTCCTGTGGTTGTTTGAAGCCGACACGACAAACGCACTCAGAGGAGATAATGTTTGAAACAAGGTGACCGGTTTTTACAAAACTTTTGTTTTGAAGGGGGAATTGCAAACTTCCTGTTGCTTTTTGCTGTGGCTTGTCAATATATGGAATGTAGGTCTAAGTGAGACCTACATAGAGGTTTTTGTTTCATGTCTCTACGACATTTCTACTGGAAGTTACAGGCAGTTTTGTCTGTGTTTTCTTCCGAGGTGCAGTTTTGTCTGTGTTTTATTCATAGGGGGCGCTAGAGAGCAATTTTGAGTTTTGGGGTTAGGTTTTCTTGATTAGATCGCAATTTTTGCCAGTCCTGATGTGTGTGTCCAGTCTGGTGAGTTTTGAAGCATGTTAAGGGGGTCAAAGTTTAAAGAGGCAAAGGTGAGTGTTTTTACAAAACTTTTGTTTTGAAGGGGGAATTGCAAACTCCCTGTTGATTTTTGCTGTGGCTTGTCAATATATGGAATGTAGGTCTAAGTGAGACCTACATAGAGGTTTTTGTTTCATGTCTCTACGACATTTCTACTGGAAGTTACAGGCAGTTTTGTCTGTGTTTTCTTCCGAGGAGCAGTTTTGTCTGTGTTTTATTCATAGGGGGCGTTAGAGAGCAATTTTGAGTTTTAGGGTTAGGTTTTCTTGATTAGATCGCAATTTTTGCCAGTCCTGATGTGTGTGTCCAGTCTGGTGAGTTTTGAAGCATGTTAAGGGGGTCAAAGTTTAAAGAGGCAAAGGTGAGTGTTTTTACAAAACTTTTGTTTTGAAGGGGGAATTGCAAACTCCCTGTTGATTTTTGCTGAAGGATGTCAGTGTATAAAATCTAGGTCTAAGTGAGACCTACATGGATGTTTTTGGTTCATGTCGCTACGACATTCCTACTGGAAGTTACAGGCAGTTTTGTCTGCGTTTTCTTCCTAAGGGGCGCTAGAGCGCAATTTTTTGTTTTGGGGTTAAGTTTTTGATTAAATCGCAATGTTCGCCAGTCCTGATGTGTGTCAAATTTGGTGAGTTTTGAAGCATGTTAAGGGGGTCGAATTACAGCTCAAAGCTGCGGAATGATATTTAAGAAAGAATAAAACGCCAGAAATTCAATAGGGTCCTCTGTCCCAAAGGGACATTCGGTCCCGAATAAGCTAACCTCAATGAACCCCAAAAATATCTTAAAATAAGTATATTCTCACTAATAACAAGTGCACTTTTCTTGATAGAAAAAAAAAAAACGAGTCCTTTTTTCTTAATATGTTGAAAAATATTCTTAAATGAAGTAAATGCTAGTGCCATTATCTTGAAATAATGATATGCGCTCAGCATTACATTTCTTGAAACTAGCAATCTTATGCTAAAAACTACTTTATTATTCTTAATGGAAAGGAAGCAGTTAAGAATATATTTTTAAACTGTGAGAGGTCATTCAGGACCAAAACACTTAAAACAAGTAAAACACTCATAAAATCTGCTTAGTGAGAAGAATGATCTTATCAGACAAAAAAATAAGCAAATATATCCCTTATTTGAGATATTTAATCAAACTTGGATTTCAGTTTTCGCAGTGTAATAAGTACAACACTTACAGTATTTACACTTTTTAGGGCATAACATAAAAAATTATAAAAAATCACACCATAAATAATACCCTACTGACATCTAAAGTCTTGGGACTTGCAACTTAATGTCACACTTGGTCATGGAACAAGATATACTGGACAGCAGTTTTCATAATCACAATGTTGCAATTTTTTTTTTTATTTTACAATCAAAGACATTTAATATTTATTAACGCATTAAAGAGTTTTGAAAATCGGTACCTTTGAGTCAATTCCCACTGCCAAGTACAGGGAATCGGGACCGTATTGGTTCAGATCTGAACGTTCGCCACCCCTTCTGATAAATGTCCGTTAGTGAACAATATTGCAGTATAAAAAGCACATTTGTATTAAATAATTATTATTTGCATATTACTTACACATACAAAGCAGTATCAGAAAGTATCCAGTAACAAACGTGTCCGCATCATTTGATTTTCCTGTATCATGAACTGAGTGTTAAGAGTCATCGTGGCCACTCTTGTGTCGCCAAAATAAAAATAATCATCAGTCCACTTCAACTTCAAGACAGCACGAGTCCATTCCAGACGGGTAATAACCAATAGGTTAGCCTTTTTTTATAACCTTTACTAACATTGCACGCTACAAAATAAGACAAGTGTTTATGATTCCTGCTGATATCGTATCAGACTACTATTGGCAGAGGTGTGTAGTAACGCGCTACATTTACTCCGTTACATCTACTTGAGTAACTTTTGGGATAAATTGTACTTCTAAAAGTAGTTTTTATGCAACATACTTTTACTTTTACTTGAGTATATTTATAGAGAAGAAACGCTACTTTTACTCCGCTCCATTTATCTACAATCATCTCGTTACTCGCTACTTTTTTTTTTATTGATCTGTTAATGCACGTTCTGTTTGTTTTGATTTTGTCAGACACGCATTCAAAGTAGGAACTACGCATGCCTGCGTTTCACCAATCAAATGCAGTCACTGGTGACGTTGGACCAATCAAACAAAACCAGGCGGTCACGTGACCGTCACACGTCGAAACCGACCTAAAAAAGCAGAAAAAGTTATTGGGGTGTTACCATTTAGTGGTCAATTGTGCAGAATATGTACTGTACTGTGCAATCTACTAATAAAAGTTCCAATCAATCAATCAAAAGTGTAAAGGAAAAAAAGACACTTTTTATTTCAACCGTACTTCCCGTCACAAGCCTGAAGACTGATCGCACAGTTCCTGTCTTCACAATAAAAGCGCCGCTCCATCGCGCTTGCGCTAACAAAATAAGAGTCTCCGAAAGCCAGCACTAACAAGCGAGCAAGCTACGGAGTTTGCCGCCAATGTATTTCTTGTAAAGTGTATAAAAACGAATATGGAAGCTGGACAGATAAGATGCCAAAAACCAACGACTCTCATGTGGTATTAGACAGAAAAGAGGAACTTTTTTTCTCCTCCATTTGAACATGTGGACATTATCAGCACTACTGTCTGATTCCAATTAATGCAAGTCATCAGAATCAGGTAATACACCAACTTATATTCTTGTTTTTGTGAAATATAGGAATCTATATGTTAAACATGCATGTATATTTATTAAAACACCTTTAACATGTCAACAAAAACGGCAAAATAAAAAAACTATAAATTATATACTGTATATATATATATATATATATGTGTGTGTATGTATATATGAGGTAGATCACCTCGACTTGATCATTTACTAAGTAATTGATTAACGTTGAAAAACTTATTGGGGTGTTACCATTTAGTGGTCAATTGTACAGAATATGTACTGTACTGTGCAATCTACTAATACAAGTTTCAATCAATCAATCAATAAATGCCTACTGAGCCTATGGTGCTGTTAAGTTATTGTGGCTCAATTTGCCTTAATGTTTTTATTTTAATGTATTATTATTTAATATATATTATTGTTGTAGTTGCTTAAGAGATATTCCTGGCTATGAATTTGCTCATTGCTATTTTTATGTTTTTGTGCATTATTTTTTGCCGTAATCAGGTTACTCATCAGTTACTCAGTACTTGAGTAGTTTTTTCACAACATACTTTTTACTTTTACTCAAGTAAATATTTGGGTGACTACTCCTTACTTTTACTTGAGTAATAAATCTCTAAAGTAACTGTACTCTTACTTGAGTACAATTTCTGGCTATTCTACCCACCTCTGACTATTGGTATCGGCCATTATTCAGGGCTCTAATAATTGTATCAGGCACATTTTTGGTACATTAAATACTATTGTTGTGTAAAAAAAGGTCCAGTGTGAATATTAAAATAGCCAATTGTGTCAAATTGATCCTTTCTTTTGAAGTCTACTAGCGTGTAATGCACACCAGCGCCACCCGCAGGACTGGAGGAGGGCACGTCGTGAATGATTCAGTCTTTGTGATTGTCCAGCGTGATATTGGGTCCCTAATACACCACTTCCCGGTCCATGCCGCGTCCAGGTGGACGCACTGCAGGGTCACCGTGTCATCGACGTGGCGTGCGGCAGCGGCGACGCGCAAACTCTGTGTCTGACGGACGACGGCATGGTGTGGTCCTGGGGAGACGGCGACTACGGCAAACTGGGCCGAGGCGGCAGCGACGGATGCAAAATACCCATGAAGGTACGTCTTCTCGTCCGCCGTGTTGCAGTCAGAAAAAAAACCTTTCCTTTTTTGTCAACTCCAGATCGATTCCCTGACGGGCGCGGGCGTGATGAAAGTGGAGTGCGGCTCGCAGTTCTCGGTGTCCCTGACCAAGGCCGGAGCCGTGTACACGTGGTACGTCCCACGCCCCCCACCTGGTCGTCACCGCACATAACCGGAC
>NC_084636.1:31597655-31610155 GCF_033978795.1 Nerophis ophidion | reverse complement strand
GACAAGTCGCCACCTCATCGCAGGGCCAACACAGATTGTATTGTGAGGCAGATGCACTAACCCTTCTCCACTGTGCTACCCAGTTTCTATCACCAAATAAACATTTTTTTCTACAGTGAACGTAAAAGCTGTATAAGGAGAATTGTTGTAAATGTATTATCATCCATTATTCTACAAACCCCGTTTCCATATGAGTTGGGACATTGTGTTAGATGTAAAAACGGAATACAATGATTTGCAAATTATTTTCAACCCATATTAAATTGAATGCACTACAGAGACAAGATATTTGATGTTCAAACTCATAAACTTTATTTTTTTTTTTGCAAATATTAATTCACTTTGAATTTCATGGCTGCAACATGTGCCAAAGTAGTTGGGAAAGGGCATGTTCACCACTGTGTTACATCACCTTTTCTTTTAACAACACTCAATAAACGTTTGGGAACTGAGGAAACTAATTGTTGAAGCTTTGAAAGTGGAATTCTTTCCCATTCTTGTTTTTGTAGAGCTTCAGTCGTTCAACAGTCCGGGGTCTCCGCTGTCGTATTTTATGCTTCATAATGCGCCACACATTGTGGCTGGGAGACAGGTCTGGACTGCAGGCGGGCAAGGAAAGTACCCGCACTCTTTTTTTTTACGAAGCCACGCTGTTGTAACACCTGCTGAATGTGGCTTGGCATTGTCTTGCTGAAATAAGCAGGGGCGTCCATAAAAAAGACGGCGCTTAGATGGCAGCATATGTTGTTCCAAAACCTGTATGTACCTTTCAGCATTAATGGTGCCCTCACAGATGTGTAAGTTACCCATGCCTTGGGCACTACTGCACCCCCATACCATCACAGATGCTGGCTTTGGAACTTTGCGTCGATAACAGTCTGGATGGTTCGCTTCCCCTTTGGTCCGGATGACACAATGTCGAATATTTCCAAAAACAATTTGAAATGTGCACTCGTCAGACCACAGAACACTTTTCCACTTTGCATCAGTCCATCTTAGATGATCTCGGGCCCAGAGAAGCCGGCGGTGTTTGTGGATGTTGTTGATAAATGGCCTTCGCTTTGCATAGTAGAGTTTTAACTTGCACTTACAGATGTAGAGACGAACTGTATTTAGTGACAGTGGTTTTCTGAAGTGTAGAGACGAACTGTATTTAGTGACAGTGGTTTTCTGAAGTGTTCCTGAGCCCATGTGGTGATATCCTTTAGAGATTGATGTCGGTTTTTGAGGGATCGAAGGTCACGGTCATTCAATGTTGGTTTCCGGCCATGCCGCTTACGTGGAGTGATTTCTCCAGATTCTCTGAATCTTTTGATGATATTATGGACCGTAGATGTTGAAATCCCTAAATTTCTTGCAATTGCACTTTGAGAAACGTTTTTCTAAAACTGTTTGACTATTTGCTCACGCAGTTGTGGACAAAGGGGTGTACCTCGCCCCATCCTTCCTTGTGAAAGACTGAGTATTATAGGGAAGCTGTTTTTATACCCAATCATGGCACCCACCTGTTCCCAATTAGCCTGCACACCTGTGGGATGTTCCAAATAAGCGTTTGATGAGCATTCCTCATCTTTATCAGTATTCATTGCCACCTTTCCCCAACTTCTTTGTCACATGTTGCTGGCATCAAATTCTAAAGTTAATGATTATTTGCACAGAAAAAATGTTTATCAGTTTGAACATCAAATATCTTGTCTTTGTAGTTTATTTAACTGAATATGGGTTGAAAATGATTTGCAAATCATTGTATTCCGTTTATATTTACATCTAACACAATTTCCCAACTCATATGGAAACGGGGTTTGTACTAACACAATTACGGTGCAAAAAAATGTCAGCATTAGAGGCAGAGAGTAGTATTAAACATTCTTGTATCCGTCATTTATAGCTACTTTGCATATTGCATGTCAATCTATCCTTCTCTCTTGGACTTGGAGTTTTGGTCTGAGCCTTTAAGAAGTGAGCAGGTAGCTGTGTAATTATTTCATCTTCACTCCTTTTGTGAAAAGAGGATATTTGGTCTTCTCTGAAGGCTTGATTGACTTTGTGTACTTGGCTGCTCACCAGGAGGCCAGTCTGCTGATTCTTACATGTGACGTCGTTCATAAAGACATTTTTCACTCCCTGTGTGTGTTTACACCGTCTGCAGGGCTCCCCGTGTGAAAGTTTAGACTTTAAAAGCACAAAGAGTGTCCTTTTGGACCCGCACACATCTTTAACGACCTGGGTGAAGTTGCAAGTCTTCTAACAACGCTGACATCCCTTTGTGCCGTTACACTTTCTAGAATGCTTTTTCTGACTAGTGATATCCCACCTTGTCAAAACCTCACACATGTATTTGTCTAACTATTACAGTTGTGTTTTTCACGGTGGCAGAGGGGTTAGTGCGTCTGCCTCACAATACGAAGTTCCTGCAGTCCTGGGTTCAAATCCAGGCTCGGGATCTTTCTGTGTGGAGTTTGCATGTTCTCCCCGTGATTCGTGGGTTCCCTCCGGGTACTCCGGCTTCCTCCCACTTCCAAAGACATGCACCTGGGGATAGGTTGATTGGCAACACTAAATTGGCCCTAGTGTGTGAATGTGAGTGTGAATGTTGTCTGTCTATCTGTGTTGGCCCTGCGATGAGGTGGCGACTTGTCCAGGGTGTACCCTGCCTTCCGCCCGATTGTAGCTGAGATAGGCGCCAGCGCCCCCCCGCGACCCCGAAAGGGAATAAGCCGTAGAAAATGGATGGATGGATGGATGGTCATTGTGTCATCCGGACCAAAGGGGAAGCGAACCATCCAGACTGTTATCGACGCAAAGTTCAAAAGCCAGCATCTGTGATGGTATGGGGGTGCATTAGTGCCCAAGGCATGGGTAACTTACACATCTGTGAAGGCACCATTAATGCTGAAAGGTACATACAGGTTTTGGAACAACATATGCTGCCATCTAAGCGCCGTCTTTTTCATGGACACCCCTGCTTATTTCAACAAGACAATGCCAAGCACGTGTTACAACAGCGTGGCTTTGTAAAAAAAAAGAGTGCGGGTACTTTCCAGCCCGCCTGCAGTCCAGACCTGTCTCCCATCGAAAATGTGTGGCGCATTATGAAGCGTAAAATGGACAGCGGAGACCCCAAACTGTTGAACAACTGAAACTCTACATAAAACAAGAATGGGAAAGAATTCCACTTTCAGAGCTTCAACAATTAGTTTCCTCAGTTCCCAAACGTTTATTGAGTGTTGTTAAAAGAAAAGGTGATGTAACACAGTGGTGAACATGCCCTTTCCCAACTACTTTGGCACATGTTGCAGCCATGAAATTCAAAGTGAATTAATATTTGCAAAAAAAAAATCAAGTTTATGAGTTTGAACATCAAATATGTTGTCTTTGTAGCATATTCAACTGAATATGGGTTGAAAAGGATTTGTAAATCATTGTATTCTGTTTATATTTACATCTAATACAATTTCCCAACTCATATTAAAACGGGTTTTGTACTTTTTTGTTAACTATTATAGTTTTTTGTTATTAACTATTATAGTTTTTATCATTTATGGTAATTTTAATTTAACTATTATAGTTTTTAGTTATTAATCATTGTAGTTTTAATGGTAGCTCTTATAGTTTTTATGTTAACTAATATAGTTTTTATGTTACTAAGTATTACAGTTTTTACGTTATTAACTATAATAGTTTTCATATGATTATTTTACTGTTATACTTTTTTGTTAACAATTGTAGTTTTTTGTTATTAACTATTTTAGTTTTAATTTGAGTAACTATTATAGTTTTAATATTATTTACATTATATTTTTTATGGTAACTATTGTAGTTTTTTGTTATTAATTATTATATTTTTAATGGTAACTCTTACAGTTTTTATGTTAACTAATATAATTTTTATGTTATGTTTTTACGTTATGAACTATAATAGTTCTCATATTCTTTTACTGTTATACTTTTTTATTAACTATTATAGTTTTTTGTTAACTATTATAGTTTTAATTTGATTAACTATCATAGTTTTTAATGTTATTTACCATTATATTTTTTATTTATAGTTTTTGATATTATAGTTTTAATGGTAACTCATTGTTTTTGTGTCAACTAATATAGTTTTTATGTTATTAACTCTTACAGTTTTTATGTTATTAACTTTAATAGCTTTTATAGTATTAACTATAATAGTTTTTATGTTATTATTATAGTTTTTGTTAATTACATGATAGATTGTATGTTAACTAATATAGTTTTTATGTTAACTATCATATTTTCTATGTTAAGTATTATAATTTTTATGTTATTAATATTATAGTTTTTGTTATTAATATTTTAGTTTTATATTTTAATTGTAGTTTAACTATTAGTTTTTATGTTTTTTACTATTATCCATCCATCCATCCATTTTCTACCGCTTACTCCCTTTTGAGGTCGCAGGGGGCGCTGGCGCCTATCTCAACTACAATCGGGCGGAAGGCGGGGTACACCCTGGACACGACGCCACCTTTTTAGTATTATAGTTTTTTATATTAACTATTGTAATTTTTATATTAACTATTATATTTTGTTATTACTGTTATAGTTTTTATATTATTAACTATTATATTACTATTATAGTTTTTTATATTAACTATTGTAATTTTTTTATTAACTATTAAATGTTATGTTATTAACTACTATAGTTTTTATATTATTAACTATTATATTTTATGTTGTGAATTATTATAGTTTTTTATGTAATTAACTATTATAGTTTGTTATGTCAACTATTATATTTTATGTTAACTATTATATTTTTAATTGTAACTGTTATATATTTTATGTTATTATTCATAACACCACTCCTTGGAGCAGCTCGGGGGTGTGTTAGATATTACCATGGCAACAGTTCACAATGTGATAGACTCCAGACTTAGACCAGCTCGGGGGTGTGGTTAGAATATTACCATGGCAACAGTAATTATTGTGATCGACCCCGGACTTAGACCAGGTAGGGGTGTGGTTAGAATATTACCATGGCAACAGTAATTATTGTGATGGACCCCAGACTTAGACCTGGTAGGGGTGTGGTTAGAATATTACCATGGCAACAGTTCACAATGTGATAGACTCCAGACTAGACCAGGTGGGGGTGTGGTTAGAATATTACCTTGGCAACAGTAATTATTGCGATAGACTCCAGACTTAGACCAGGTGGGGGTGTGGTTAGAATATTACCATGGCAACAGTTCACAATCTGATAGACCCCAGACTTAGACCAGGTGGGGGTGTGGATGACGTGACTGGTCAGAAATGAAAGCAGCACAGGTAGCACACCTTGACACAGGTGTTGCAGGTGGGAGTGGTCACTTTGGTGTGGTCCAATAAGAACGCTCCAATCTTCTTCGGTGTGCAGGTGAAGCGTTCCCGGAGCAAAGGAGGCCTGGCGGGTCCAGACGGGACCAAGTCTGTGTTTGGTCAGATGTGTGCCAAGATGAGCTCCTTCAGCCCCGACAGTCTGCTGCTGCCTCACCGCGTGTGGAAGGTCAAGTTTGTGGGTGAGTGTCCGGCTCCTCCCACAATGCGGCGTGGGGGCGTGTTTACAACGCTGGTGTGGGTCCTTCAGGCGAGTCCGTGGACGACTGCGGCGGCGGTTACAGCGAGTCCATCGCCGAGATGTGCGAGGAGCTGCAGAACGCCCTCACCCCGCTGCTCATCGTCACACCCAACGGCCGCGACGAGTCGGGAGCCAACAGGGACTGTTTCCTGCTTAACCCCGCCTCCAAGTCGCCGCTTCACATGACCATGTTCCGCTTCCTAGGTACCTGGCCAGTCTCACACACACCGCACCTGTGCTGACACCGCACCTGTGCTGACACCCCACCTGTGCTGACAATGTGTGTGCATGTGCTAACACTGTGTGTGTGACAACACTGGATATGTGCTAGTATTGTGTGTGTGCTAACACTGTTTGTGTGCTAATACTGCACGTGTGCTAATACTGCACGTGTGCTAACAATGTGTGTGGGCCAACACTGGATATGTGCTAAAAATGTGTGTGTGTATGTGCTAGCAGTGGCATGTGCTAACAATGTGTGTTTGCTAACACTAGACGTGTGCTAAAACTGTGTGTGTGCTAACAATGTGTGTGTGCTAACACTAGACATGTGCTAAAACAGTGGGTTTGCGAACGCTGGATGTGTGCTAACAATATGTGTGTGCTAACACTAGACGTGTGCTAAAACTGTGTGTGTGTTAACACTGCACGTGTGCTAACAATGTGTGTTTGCTAACACTAGACGTGTGCTAAAACTGTGTGTGTGCTAACACTGCACGTGTGCTAACAATGTGTGTGTGCTAACACTAGACATGTGCTAAAACTGTGGGTGTGCGAACACTGGATGTGTGCTAACATGTGTGTGCTAACACTGCACATGTGTGCACGTGTGCTAACACTGCATGTGTGTTGACAATTGCGTGTGTGCCAACACTGGATATGTGCTAACAATGTGTTTCTGTGCTAACAGTGGACGTGTGCTAACAATGTGTGTGGGCCAACACTGGATATGTGCTAAAAATGTGTGTGTGTGTGTGCTAGCAGTGGCATGTGCTAACAATGTGTGTTTGCTAACACTAGACGTGTGCTAAAACTGTGTGTGTGCTAACACTCCACGTGTGCTAATAATGTGTGTGTGCTAACACTAGACATGTGATGAAACTGGGGGTGTGTGAACACTGGATGTGTGCTAACAATATGTGTGTGCTAACACTGCATGTGTGCTGACAATGCGTGTGTGCCAACACTGGATATGTGCTAACAATGTGTTTCTGTGCTAACAGTGGACGTGTGCGAACAATGTGTGTGTGCTAACACTGCACGTGTGCTAACAATGGGTGTGTGCTAAAAAAAACGCTTGTGTGCTAACAATGTGTGTGTGCTAACAATGTGTGTGTGCTAACAATGTATGTGTGCGCCGACACTGGGCGTGTGCCAACATCGGGCATACGCGCTAACGCCGGATGTGTGCTAACACTGTGCAGATGCTAACACTGTGCAGATGCTAAAAGTGGATGTGTGCTAACCCTGGAAATGTGCTAATACTGGACGTTTGCTAACACTGTGCAGGTGCTAATATTGGATGTGCTAATAATGTGTGAGTGCTAACATTGGGCGTGTGCTAAAACTGGGCGTGCGAAAACACCGCACGTGCACTAACAATGCCTGTGTGCTGACACTGGGCGTGTGCTAACATTTGATGTGTGCTAACAGGAGTCCTGCTGGGCATTGCAATCCGCTCTGGGAGTCCACTAAGTCTGAATCTGGCAGAACCAGTTTGGAAACAACTCTCAGGAATGAACCTGACCATCGCTGACCTCAGTGAGGTAAAACAACAACTATTTATTTGCTGCAACATGAAATATTGTAAATATGGAATTTAGATTGTTATGAAGCACTGATGCTTATGTACACTCTAGATTAGGGGTGTCTAAAAAGTAATTGTTATTCGTACTGATTCTTAATCGATTTAAACAAAATCCAATATACAGGACTGTCTCAGAATATTGTGATAAAGTCCTTTTATTTTCTGTAATGCGGCTAAAACATGAAAATGTCATACATTCTGGATTCATTACACATCAACTGAAATATTGCAAGCCTTTTGTCCTTTAAATATTGCTGATTATGGCATACAGTTTAAGAAATCTCAAATATCCTATCTCAAAATATTAGAATATCATGAAAAAGTACACTAGCAGGCTATTCAACTAATCACTTGAATTGTCAAATTAACTCGAAACACCTGCAAGGATTTTCCCTGAGAATTTAAAACACTCAGCTTGGTTCAGTAAACTAAATCACAATTATGGGGAAGACTGCTGTCCAGAAAACCATCATTGATACCCTCCATCAGGAGGGTAAGACACAAAAAACATTTCCTAAAGAGCAGGCTGTTCACAGAGTGCAGTTTCAAAGCACATTCATAAAAAGTTTGTTGGAAGAAGGAAATGTGTCAGGAAACGCTGCACAACCAAGAGAGAGGACCTCAGCCTTAACATCATTGTGAGGAAGAGCCGCTTCCAGAATTTGGGGGAGCTTCAAAGACAATGGACTGAAGCTGGAGTCCAGGCATCAAAAGCCACTGTTCACAGACGTGTTCGGGAAATGGACTACAAGACAACGGAAGAAGCGTCTGACTTGGGCTAAGGAAAAGAAGCACTGGACAGTTGCAGAGTGGTCCATAGTCCTGTTTTCAGACGAAAGCAAGTTTTTTTTATTTCATTTGGAAGTCAAGGCGCTAGAGTTTGGAGGAAGGCTGGAGAGGAGCAACATCCAAGTTTCTTGAAAGCCAGCGTGAAGTTTCCACAGTCAGCAATGGTTTGGGGGGCCATGTCAGCTGCTGGTGTTGGTCCACTGTCCAGAGTCAATGCAGCTGTGTACCATTCATCCATCCATTTGCTACCGCTTATTCTCTTTCGGGGTCGCGGGGGGCGCTGGCGCCTATCTCAGCTACAATCGGGCGGAAGGCGGGGTACACCCTGGACAAGTCGCCACCTCATCGCAGGGCCAACACAGATAGACAGACAACATTCACACTCACATTCACACACTAGGGCCAATTTAGTGTTGCCAATCAACCTATCCCCAGGTGCATGTCTTTGGAAGTGGGAGGAAGCCGGAGTACCCGGAGGGAACCCACGCATTCACGGGGAGAACATGCAAACTCCACACAGAAAGATCCCGTGCCTGGATTTGAACCCAGGACTGCAGGACCTTCGTATTGTGAGGCAGACGCACTAATTCCCATGGTCAATCCACTCCTGAACTCAAGACAACGGAAGAAGCGTCTGACTTGGGCTAAGGAAAAGAAGCACTGGACAGTTGCAGAGTGGTCCATAGTCCTGTTTTCAGACGAAAGCAAGTTTTTTTTATTTCATTTGGAAGTCAAGGCGCTAGAGTTTGGAGGAAGGCTGGAGAGGAGCAACATCCAAGTTTCTTGAAAGCCAGTGTGAAGTTTCCACAGTCAGCAATGGTTTGGGGAGCCATGTCAGCTGCTGGTGTTGGTCCACTGTCCAGAGTCAATGCAGCTGTGTACCAAGAAATTTTAAAACACTGCATGCTTCCATCTGTTGAAAAGCTCTATGGAGATGATGATTTCATTTTCCAGCATGATCTGGCACCTGCCCACAGTGCCAAAACCACCAGTAAATGGTGTACTGACCATGGTATTACTGTCCTCCATTTGCCTGCCAACTCCCCTGACCTGAACCCCATAGAGAATTTGTGGGGTATTGTGAAAAAGAAGCTGAAATACACCAGACCCAATAATGAAAATGAACTAAAGGCCGCTATTGAAGCATCCTGGGCATCCATAAGACCTCAGCAATGCCACAGGCTGGTTGCCTCCATGCCACACCGTATTGATGCAGTAATCCGTGCAAAGCATTCCCAACCAAGTACTGAATGACATATTCAAATGTTTGATTTTGTTTTGCTCTTATAAATCTTTTTTTTTTACTTGGTCTAAGGAAATATTCAAATTTTTTGGGATAGCATTTTTTAGTTTTCTTAAGCTGTATGCCATAATCAGCAATATTAAAATAATAAAAGGCTTGCAATATTTCAGTTGATGTGTAATGAATCCAGAATGTATGACATTTTCATGTTTTTAGTTGCATTACGGAAAATAAAGGACTTCATCACAATATTCAAATTTTCTGAGACAGTCCTGTAGTTGATGTAGATGATCTATATCTGCGGTACACATTGACTTCTCTTGTTGCCTTATTTGTATTCGACTTTATTCAATGTTTGGCTGGATTTGTATTCAACAAAACCAGTTTCTTTGAAGAAATACAGAAATTGATCACAGCTATTTATGTTATGGAGTAAAGTGGTTAATTATCGAACTGGCACATAATGTTATTAAAAAGTATTGATTTTGAATCGATTCGTTCCCCGCAAGAACTGAATGCCCAAAGATTCACAGTTGCTAATCTAGCGCAATGGCTACAGATGGATGGATTTAGTTAGATGGTAGATGAATACATGTGAGTGTGGATGTATATGACAAGATGATAAGTAAACAAAATAGCGTCATGTCGGTAGGAGACGATAAATAAACAAAAGGGAGTCATGTTTGTAGAAGATGATAAGTAGGTAGAAAATGCTAAGTAAACAAAATAGCGTCATGTCGGTAGAAGATGATAAATAAACAAAAGGGAGTCATGTTTGTAGAAGATGATAAGTAGGTAGAAAATGCTAAGTAAACAAAATGGCGTCATGTTGGTAGAAGATAAATAAACAAAAAGGTGTCATGTTGGTCAAAGATAATTAAACATAATGGCGTTGTGTCGGTAGAAGATGCTAAGTAAACAAAATGGTGTCATGTTCGTAGACAATAAACAAACAAAATGGCATCATGTTGGTAAAAGATAAGTAAACAAAATGGCGTCATGTCAATAGAAGACGATAAATAAACAAAATGGCATCATGTAGCTAGAAGATACACAAAATGGCGTCATGTCAGTAGAAGATAAGTACAAAATGGCGTCATGTCAGTAGAAGATAAGTACAAAATGGCGTCATGTCTGTAGATAAATAAACAAAATGGCGTCATGTCACAGGAAGATAAGTAAACAAAATGGAGTCATATCAGTGGATAAATAAACAAAATGGCGCCATGTCGGTAGAAGATAAGTGAACATAATGGCGTCATGTAGCTAGAAGAAAAATAAACATAACGGCGTCGTGTTGGTAGAAGATAAGTAAACAAAATGGCGTCATGTCAGTAGAAGATAAGTAAACAAAATGGCGTCATGTCGGTGGATAAATAAACAAAATGCCGTCATGTCTGTAAAAGATAAGTAAACAAAATGGCGTCACGTTTGTAGAAGATAAGTAAACAAAATGGCGTCATGTCACAGGAAGATAAGTAAACAAAATGGCGTCACGTTTGTAGAAGATAAGTAAACAAGATGGTGTCATGTCACAGGAAGATAAGTAAACAAAATGGCGTCATGTCTGTGGATGAATTAACAAAATGGCGTCATGTCACAGGAAGATAAGTAAACAAAATGGCGTCATGTCGGTGGATAAATAAAAAAAATGGCGTCATGTCACAGGAAGATAAGTAAACAAAATTGCGTCATGTCACAGGAAGATAAGTAAACAAAATGGCGTCATGTGTGTGGATAAATAAACAAAATTGCGTCATGTCACAGGAAGATAAGTAAACAAAATGGCGTCATGTGTGTGGATAAATAAACAAAATGGCGTCATGTCAAAGGAAGATAAATAAACAAAATGGCGTCATATCACAGGAAGATAAGTAAACAAAATGGCGTCATGTCACAGGAAGATAAGTAAACAAAATGGCGTCATGTCACAGGAAGATAAGTAAACAAAATGGCGTCATGTCACAGGAAGATAAATAAACATAATGGCGTCATGTCACAGGAAGATAAGTAAACAAAATGGCGTCATGTCGGTGGATAAATAAACAAAATGGTGTCATGTCACAGGAAGATAAGTAAACAAAATGGCGTCAGGTCGGTGGACAAATAAACAAAATGGCGTCATGTCAAAGGAAGATAAATAAACAAAATGGCGTCATGTCACAGGAAGATAAGTAAACAAAATGCCGTCATGTCACAGGAAGATAAGTAAACAAAATGGCGTCATGTCACAGGAAGATAAGTAAACAAAATGGCGTCATGTCACAGGAAGATAAATAAACATAATGGCGTCATGTCACAGGAAGATAAGTAAACAAAATGGCGTCATGTCGGTGGATAAATAAACAAAATGGTGTCATGTCACAGGAAGATAAGTAAACAAAATGGCGTCATGTCGGTGGATAAATAAACAAAATGGTGTCATGTCACAGGAAGATAAATAAACAAAATGTCGTCATGTCACAGGAAGATAAATAAACAAAATGTCGTCATGTCACAGGAAGATAAATAAACAAAATGGCGTCATGTCACAGGAAGATAAATAAACAAAATGGCGTCATGTCACAGGAAGATAAGTAAACAAAATGGCGTCATGTCACAGGAAGATAAGTAAACAAAATGGCGTCATGTCACAGGAAGATAAATAAACAAAATGTCGTCATGTCACAGGAAGATAAATAAACAAAATGGCGTCATGTCACAGGAAGATAAATAAACAAAATGGCGTCATGTCACAGGAAGATAAATAAACAAAATGGCGTCATGTCACAGGAAGATAAGTAAACAAAATGGCGTCATGTCACAGGAAGATAAGTAAACAAAATGGCGTCATGTCACAGGAAGATAAATAAACAAAATGGCGTCATGTCACAGGAAGATAAGTAAACAAAATTGCGTCATGTCACAGGAAGATAAGTAAACAAAATGGCGTCATGTGTGTGGATAAATAAACAAAATTGCGTCATGTCACAGGAAGATAAGTAAACAAAATGGCGTCATGTGTGTGGATAAATAAACAAAATGGCGTCATGTCAAAGGAAGATAAATAAACAAAATGGCGTCATATCACAGGAAGA